>NW_015547652.1:4502-6437 GCF_001515605.1 Sinocyclocheilus anshuiensis
GTGAAAGAAAATATTTAGACTTTCTAAAATATTAAATAAAAATAATATTTTAATATATTTTATTGTTGTTATTAATTTAAGCACGTTTTACTTTTTCTGTCATAATTACTTTTTCTTGCAAAAAAATGTTTTTTATTGAAGAACTTTGAAAAAAAAATCTTTCACACAATTCTGATTAATTTTACTGAATTGGTTCATTTGGACAATCAGTTCTGCTCGATTTTGTTTTATGATTTAATATGGATCATATTTATAAAATTCATTAAACTTGAACAGTTTAATCAATCTTTTAATAGATAATTAAATGAAAATACAACATTTTATTTACAAGAAAACAAGCAATTAAATTTTTTTATATAGTGCTGTCAAACAATTAATCGCATCCAAATAAAAGTTTTTGTTTGCGTAATATATGTGTGTTCTGTGTATATTTATTACATATATATAAATACACACACATACAGTATATATTTTGAAAATATTTACTTGTATTTACATGTCTATATTTATATAACTTATATTATATATAAATATATTTAATATATAAACAACATTTTTCTGAAATATATACATGCATGTGTGTGTATTTATATATACGTAATAAATATACACAGAACACACACATATATTACAAAAACAAAAACTTATTTTGGATGCGATTAATCGTGATTAATCGTTTGGCAGCACTAATTTAATTATTTATTTTGTATATTTTTAAAATTATTTTCTTTTTTTTTCTCAGTTCTGCACAACGGAAGCTTACTGGTTAAATTAAAACATGAATGAAAACTCTTGATTGTCTGATATACCATAAAAACATTAACATAATGCATTTTTTTACTAATTTGAGAAGCATGTTATTTTTTCTGTCATAATTTCTTCAAGTTAATCTTTCATGTTTATAAAAGGGAGAGTTCCGGTGCTTGATTCTGATTGGCTGAGCCATGTTTGAATCTGTTGTAAATTACTCTACAAAGTAACATACACCTTTGTTTACTTCTGTGTGTTGCTCAGCAACCACTTTGTTAGTAAATTACTCTACAAAGTAACATACACCTTTGTTTACTTCTGTGTGTTGCTCGGCAACCACTTTGTAGCAACCACAACTGTTTCTGAGGAGCTACATTGTTTGGTGGAAGAATACTGTTTTTATTAATATCATTACACTTTATTTGCTCTGTTTTATTTTGTGAAACCTATCTACGTATATGGATGCTTCGCGTCGTGCTTAGCTGTTATATATTCACTGTAAACCACGGCTTCTTGGGGCTTATTGCTTTATTTGGCAGTTGGTCACGAAGAGTGTTTTCTTGGTGTGAGTGAATCAGTTCTGGTTCATATGAGTCATGACTCTCTGTGCTCCGCAGACTCGTGTCTGGAGAACGACAGTCTGTCTCTGGAGGATCAGGCGGAGACGGCGAGTCTGCGCAGCCGAGGCAGTGTCCAGTCTCTGGGCAGCGGAGAGTCTGCGCAGCCGCGGGGCCCGATGCCCAAACGCCAGGCTTTCGGCCCCGGACAGGTGTTCAGCGGCACACAGGGCCAGCAGGTGTTAGTGCTGCCCTCCGCTGACCATCACCTGATGGAGGTCAACGTCACATGACCCGCCGGGGGTCACATGGACACAAGACTCACCTCCGTCACGCGCTTCATGAGACACCAGCTGTCTCTCAGATATCCCATAATGCCTTGCAGCCCCTCCTCTGTGTGCTCAGGCGTGTGTGTGTGTGTGTGTGTGTGTGAGAGAGAGAGAGAGAGAGAGAGAGACACCTGCTGTACATAATAGATGCGATTAAAGAGAATCTTCTGAACCAAATACACTCAATCATGATCACTCACACTGGGGTTCTGGGATTTGCATATTTAATTTTGTATTGGTTTTTGGAACTAAAAGTTTCCAGGGAAACGCCTGCGTGTTATTGACTCAAGACACGCCCC
>NW_015547652.1:7063-7246 GCF_001515605.1 Sinocyclocheilus anshuiensis
GATGTCACATGATTGATGCGTCGCAACGACCATCGTGACAAATCTTGTTTTTCTTTAATGCATATGAAGAACAGTCATATTTCACTCCATTTTAGACATGAAAAGTGAGTTAAAAATTTAAGCTCACATCAGTGGGTGTATTTGTTATAATGCTCAAAACTGAACACGTGATTTCATAATTAT
>NW_015547652.1:7311-7567 GCF_001515605.1 Sinocyclocheilus anshuiensis
CAAAAAAAAAAAATGTATCCGAAAAATAATTTGTATATATTTTTTGCATATTAATTTATTTGCATAAAATAAATATAAATGACAAAAAAATTATATTAATAATTTTGCATAAAGTTTATTTGACATATTTGTACTACAAAAGTAATGCAAAAAAATTTGCATACATTTTATATTACATTTATATGTAATATATGTGAATATATATATATATATATATATATATATATAGTTTTTTTTAATGAAAAAAAAAAAGAAT
>NW_015547652.1:7614-11255 GCF_001515605.1 Sinocyclocheilus anshuiensis
ATATATATATATACACACACACACACACACACACGTGAATATATATATATATATATATATATATATAGTTTTTTTTAATGCAAAAAAAAACGAATTATTTTTTGGATACATTTAAAATTATATACATATATATATATGCAAATAAATTGGCTTTTTTGCATAAATTAATTTAGATTTTAATGGTCATAAAAATTGACTTGATTTTCTGTTGGTTTTGGGGTGAAATATGACCTGGGCATGTTTGGATGTGTGTAAATCTCACAGAAAGTGTCTGTCAGGACGGAATCGTTTCAGATCATCAGCTCTGTACAGTAACGAGAGCCTGACGACAGACAGCAGGAAGTGATGCGTTTCTCCAGGAGGAAGAGGCTTGATGTGAATGTCGTGCGTCTCGTGTGTCGTCTGTGTTTCAAACCTGAGAAACAGAGAAGCTGATGTGAGAACAGCAGTCATCATATTGTCACGAAACTTCACATGCATCACCTCTTCAGTTCATCTGCTCACTATTTATTTCCTGGATTATCGTTGCTTTGCTCTGGTTGGGTTCAGGACCTCGTGATTCTGGACTTCAGACGTCATGAACACAAGCTTTGTTTGTAAACATCACAGATTGTATTTAGATTATTTAAATGAGAAGAATATGTACGCATTATACAACTGAAAATATACATATGTTTTAAAAGGATGTTTGTTGTCTTGTTTTTCTATTTAAAAAAGTCTATTAAAAAGAAAATATTTCTACATGAAAATTCGTGCAGCAGGTCTTCAACATACAGGTTTCTGTCCAGTAGCCCATTTTCAACATTTTTTAAATAATACCAAAAAACCCTAAGATTATTTAAATAATCAGTGTTCACAAACAAATGTCATTTTTTTATTTCTGGAAAAAAAAAACTCATTAAATTCCCTTACTGTTTTATTACAAGTTTTATTTGAGATGCCAAAGTGACACTAATTAAAAAAAACAAAACAATTCTGACTTTTATTTTGAAATTCTTAGTTCACATCTTGCAAATGTTTTTACAGCCATTAAAAAATAAAAAGGTCATTTTTTTATCCGACAGTTTGAACTTTTTTCCCCCTCAGTTATTACTTTTTCTTGCAATTCGGAGAGAAAAAAATTACATGTATAAAATATTGCATTTTTTTTTCCCTCATAATTGACAGAAAACTCAAAATTATGCATGATAGTTTCAATTTTTTTATCCTGTGGTGGAAATAAGCTTATGTAGTTAGTAGTTCCCAAGTTCAAATTATAATTTTGTATTCATATTAATAGTTCTGTTGCTCTTACCTGTACGTATCATATCAACTGCCAATGATTCATGTATGATGAACCCAGAATTAACCTCTGACATGCTCTTTTTTTGAAAATATGATTTTGTATTATCGATTGAAATTGATGTTAAAAAATCAAGTTTTTTCCATTTTTGTGTAAATGACAAAATACAACAATTATCACAATTTATTCAAGTGTGCAAAGACAAAACCAGCAAGAAAAGCGGTGCTGAAGCTGTGAGATGTCAAGAAAAAATATAAATAAAACTAGATTAAATAATTAGCAAAATGTTTAAAGACAATAATATAAAAAGTGCAGAGAAACATCTGAAGAGAGTTCATCACGTATACGCCGTCATCTTTGAAACTCGACAGATCTTTGGCACTAGGTTCCATGTCTCCTCATTGGACGGAGAAAACGTCTTCCTGTCAGCTGATGAAACATTACAGCCAATCAGCTTTGAGATCAGCCTGACGTGTTAAATACACTGGGAGTGTGACGTACTGATGACTAGTGATGGACGCTTTTGAAGCTTTGAAACTTTTGTGAATCATTTGCTTCGAAACAGGTATGATATGAGTGTTTTCTGCAGATTCACTCACATGAGATTCTTGCGTTCTAAAGCTTCTCTGGTGGCAGCAGAGAGGGATCCCTTCTCTTTATTATCCTGAAACACAGACCAAACTCATGAATGATGCTTCAGAATCCTCTCATCCAACCTGACCCACATCTCACATCCATCGGCAATACACTGGCATATTAGAACCTGTCATCTACATCATTTACACAGCACCAAAATAATAGTTCTAATTCCCCAAAACCAATTACCAAAGAAAATAAAAAATCCTAATCAAAAAATACAAATATCTAAACATATGCCTCCAACAAAAAAAAAAAAAAGATTTAATCACAATAAATAAAATATCTGATCGAAAAAATATTTTTAAAAATCTATGACTATTACCGGTACTATGAAAAAAAAATCACTAAAAATATCTAACCACCCCACAAACAATAGTACAAAAAAAAAAACTAACCAGGGGAGGGAGGATTAAAAAAATAAAAATCATAAAAATGAATGAAAATATCTAACCTTCCCCCAAAAAAAAAATAAATATTTGATCCCCCTAAAAATAAAAAATAAAAATCACCAAAGGAAATATTTAAATTATTTAATACCTCCATTATCTAATCACCCCAAATAAATTAATAATTAAAAAACCTAATCACTCCAAAAAATAATAAAAAAACTTAACCACCCCCCCCCCACCAACCAAAATGAAAAAAAAAATGTGACCCTGGAGCACAAAACCAGTCATAAGTGTCAATATTGTGAGATTTAGATTGGACAATATTTGGCTGAGATACAACTATTTGAAAATCTGGAATCTGAGGGTGCAAAAAAATCTAAATATTGAGAAAATCATCTTTAAAGTTGTCCAAATGAAGTTCTTAGCAATGCATATTACTAATCAAACATTAAGTTTTGATATATTTACGGTAGGAAATTTACTAAATATCTTCATGGAACATGATCTTTACTTAATATCCTAATGATTTTTGGCATAAATTAAAGAAAAATGTATAATTTTGACCCATACAATGTATTGTTGGCTATTGCTACAAATACACCCCAGCGACTTAACACTGCTTTTGTGCTCCAGGAACACAGATATATGAAAGCATGGAGGACAGCAGTGTGTTTATATACTATTATTACAGCTTTTGTTAATATTTTGAATTAGATTTTATTTTTATTTTTTCTCTTTTCATTTTAATTTTAGTTGGGGTTTTAGTATTTTTTTTTGTTGTTGTTGTCATTTTTGTTTTTAAATACATCTATATAGCCCGTATTTATTTTATTTCAGTTTTAGTTTTAGCTGTTTTAGTACAGAAACTTAAGCTGAATGAAAATGAGAAATGTTGCTTTTGCAACTAGATGGAATAAAATATTTTTATGATGTTTTTTATTCCAGTAAAGGTTTATTTTTGTTCCAGTGTTGTTATAGTTTAAGAGCTCACTGTGATGGTCCTGATGAGGCGCGACACGCGTTCAGTGCTCAAGAGACAACGGGTCAGAAAACCCCTCACCACAGCAGCAGCCAGCAGAGAGAAATATAATCAATACTCATGAGACACACTGCCTTCATATCTCTGTGTGTGAGTGTGTGTGTGCGTCTGGAAGGATCAAATTAATAGGAAGAAATTAAATTGTGTGAGAGTGTGCGTGTGAGAGTGTGTGTGTGAGAGTGTGAGTGTGAGAGAGTGTGTATGTGTGAGTGTGTGTGTGTGTGAGAGTGTGAGTGTGAGAGAGTGTGTGTGTGTGTGTGAGAGAGTGTGAGTGTGTGTGTGTGTGTGTGTG
>NW_015547652.1:11637-16637 GCF_001515605.1 Sinocyclocheilus anshuiensis
TGTGAGAGAGTGAGAGTGTGTGTGTGTGTGTGTGAGTGAGTGTGTTTTTGCTTCAATGTGAAAGTTGTATAAAACAGACGGTTAATTGTGGTTTTAAACTATTCTTTACAGTCAGAACATGATAAACACTTCACATTTTTTAATTATTTACACTTTCACAGTCATTTTTCCTAAAAAAATTAATATTTTAATAGAAAAAAAGTATTTCTTAGTTCTGCATGTCCTAATGAGTAACATTGTTTCAAATCAAGAAACAGGTTTGTGTTGCCTGATAATATTAATAATAATATAACATTCTCTTAGAAATACACATTTGACAGTAGCTTGAGTTAGGATCAGTAATATCTGTAAAAATTGTAGCAATCTCATTTTTATATGGTGAAATTGAATTATTCTGACTGTTTGAGGTGTCTTCCATAGCATACATTTAGATCCTGATAATCACAGATAAAACCACAGATATAGCACCTCAATACCATGGTAAAAATGTAATATGGCTTCTAGGTATTTGTATAAAAATAAAGACTTTTTAAGATGAAAATGAAATTACCGTTATAACCAGCAGATGGCAGCAGAGGATCACTCATTGGCTGCAGGGATAGTAATACCAGTACATTTTGACTTTGTGGGGACATTTTTTAGGTCCCCATGAGGAAACAAGCTTATAAATCATGCAGTATGAAGTGTTTAGAGAATCTAAAAATGCCTGTAGGTTTTGTGAGGGGTAGGTTTAGCGGAAGGGGATAGAAAAAAACATTATGTCTATGGAATGAACCCATGATGACAGGAATAGCAGTGTGTGTGTTACCCGTGAGGTGTTGAGGTGTTGTGTGTGCAGACAGATGGAGGTCAGTGTGTCCTCCAGACGTGAGCCACGGGAAGGACACGCTCCGCTAACGACTGACAGAGAGAGAGACAGCATTACAAACATATCAATCCATCAACAATAATACATGCAACATGTTCAGATTTGGAATGTTTCTGAAATATAAATATAGTGAAATATTGTTGCAATGTAAATCAGCTGTTTTCTATGTGAATATCTGTTAAACTGTCATTTATTGCTCTGTATTTTCAGCATCATTACTCCAGTCTTCAGAGTCACATGATCTTCAGAAATCATTCTAATATGCTGATTTGCTGCTCAAGAAACATTTCTGATTATTATCAATGTTGAACACAGTTTTAAGACTTACAAAAACAAGAAATGAATGCATTTATTTAGCAAGGACACATTCAGTTTCTCAAAAGTGACAATAAAGACATATTTCATAATTTTTACTGTATTTTTAATCAAATAAACACAGCCTTGCTGAGCAGAAGATACTTTTTTAAAAAACATTAATTCTTCCCATATTGTAACCAGTAGTGTCATTGAGTTCAGCTTCTGTGATTCAGTTTTTATTTTTTTGGCAACAGAAAGAATCCAGCCGTGCCAATAAAACAGTTTAAAACGAGAGAGCGAGAGAATACAAGTGAAAGCAGGACAGAGAGAGAGAGTCAGGATGAAATAAGAGCAAGAATCGAATCACAGACAGACAGGTGTGTTCAGCCGCGCGTGAATTAAACACAATTATCCTCATTTTCTGTGTCGCTTCCCACAGCGGACACACAGACGCTCGTTAATATAAAAACACTGGGTGTTCATTAAAGGCTGTAATTGATGGCGTCAGGACACGAGCCGCTACAGGACCTGAAGGAGAAACACGTAAGGACGCTCTCAGCGGCAGCTAGAAATGAAAGAAAACATTCCCACAATCCTCTGGGTGATTTCAGGTCTGATCTGTGGTGTCTGGCATCGGCCAGCGAGAGATTCGGGACAGAACAACCGTCAAACACGAGTCTAACGAGTCATTTAGAGATCTATCACAATCACATCAGCTGCTCTTACCATTCTGAGGAATTTCACAGCATTAACAGTTATTACTGTACTCTTTATTACTGTGAAGCTGCTTTGTGTGGAAGCTTGTTTTGATCACGGAATAAAAAAATAAAGGTAAGTGTGACTTTTTATCTCACAATTCTGCATTTATATATTGCAATTCTGAGTTTCTCTCTCATAATTCAGAGTTTATTTCTCATAATTCAGAGTTTATTTCTCATAATTCAGAGTTTATATCCCATAATTCAGAGTTTATTTCTCATAATTCAGAGTTTATATCCCATAATTCAGAGTTTATTTCCCATAATTCAGAGTTTATATCTCATAATTCAGAGTTTATTTCCCATAATTCAGAGTTTATTTCCCATAATTCAGAGTTTATGTCCCATAATTCAGTTTATTTCTCATAATTCAGAGTTTATATCCCATAATTCAGAGTTTATGTCTCATAATTCAGTTTATGTCCCATAATTCAGTTTATGTCTCATAATTCAGAGTTTATTTCTCATAATTCAGTTTATTTCTCATAATTCAGTTTATATCCCATAATTCAGAGTTTATATCTCATAATTCAGAGTTTATTTCTCATAATTCAGAGTTTATTTCTCATAATTCAGAGTTTATATCCCATAATTCAGAGTTTATTTCTCATTATTCAGAGTTTATATCTCATTATTCAGTTTATTTCTCATAATTCAGAGTTTATTTCTCATAATTCAGAGTTTATATCTCATAATTCTGAGTTTATTTCTCATAATTCAGAGTTTATATCTCGTAATTCAGAGTTTATATCCCATAATTCAGAGTTTATGTCTCATAATTCAGAGTTTATATCCCATAAGTCTGAGTTTATATCTAAAGTCTGCGTTTATATATCACAAATTCAGAGTTCATGTCTCATAATTCTAAGTTTACATCTCTCAATTCTGACTTTATATTTTGCAAATTCGGAGTTTATAATTATGAGCATATATCTCGCAATTCAGACATTTTTTTATTTTAATTTTGTGATATTAACTCAGAATTGTAAGATACAAATGCAGAATTGCAAAAAAATATTTTTTTTTTTGGGATAATGGTGTCATAATTGTGATATAAAAAGTCAGTGATCTTTTTTTTTTAACCCATGTCAGAAATCAGTTTTCACAGCTTTGAAACAATCTCTATTCTATAATGCGCTACAGAAACAAATGTTACTTGACCTTAGAGGATCACAAAAGATGTTGTTGATGCTTTGTCCAGTGATTTACACTCATTTACATGCATGCATCGAGCAGACGCTGTATTCAAGGTATACATGTTATCAGTTCATGCATCCTCTCAGAATCAAACCCATGACCTTGGCGTTGCAAGCGCCATGCTCCCCTTAGAACTGCATGAGAAACAGGCTGTAGTTTGTTGCTCACCTGCAGTAGTTCCTGCTGTTGTCTGCGCTCTTCCTCCATCAGAGCCGTCACCTGATCCTCCTGCGTCTGCGCAGACAACTGCAGCCCTGAGGACAACACTTAATCACTTATGATGCTTCACACAATCATAAATCATTTCTTCTGGCTTCAATAAAATATTGTGAACCTAAAAAAGAAAGATACAATATAGACAGATAAAAAGATACACGAATGACAAACCAATCACAGTTCAGTATGCAACTATGACTAGGAATGTAACGATATTATCAATATTACGGTAACAAAACTGTCTCGATATTATCGCGGTCACATGACGGTATGAAACGATAGGTGTGTGTAGTTTTTAAAATATATTTAAACTTCTTATTCTAACATTAAAGGTGTTTTTTATTTTTTTTCCAATTCTTCATTTCTCTCCTTTTTTTTTTTGTTATATCGCCATAAATATCGTACCGTGGATTTCCCATCGTGATATTACCGTATGGTGAGATTTTGATATCGTCACATCCCTAACACAATGACCTCAACACTGTCGATTAGATTTTCGATCACTGAAAAACATTCAAATGTTAGAAACTTCTAGCCCCTAATTTCTCACCTCTGGGTGTGCTGGAGAGAGTGCTCCCCGTCCCTCGTCCAGGACCGAACGCCTCGTCCTCGTTCATCAGGAGCCTCCGTTTGATCCCAGACGTGACCTCGTGACCTCCCGTCTCAGGGGTCAGCTGCTTCCACAGGCCAGACGGGACGTCCACGTCGTAAGACGAGCCAATCGCAGAGCTTTAACGATTGCTGGCGTTCTCGTCCCCCATGACCCCACAATCCTCAGCGAGCCGCTTCTGTTTGGAGTCGTACAGAGATCGGGCCGTAACAGGAAGCTCTGCGTTTGTGAGGTCAGTGTTGATGCGATCCTCACCTTCCTTCTCCTTCCTCTGCTCTCTGGCTTTCCTCAGCTCCGTCCTCCACATCTGTTTGGGAAGGAGCTCCTCGTTCTCTTTATCAGACAGTGTCGTCCGTGTCGTCATTGGTCACGTAGCGACTGTCCGGTGCGTCCCGAGGTCTGTGGGTCTCGTGTTTCTCAAACAGAACCAGCGAATCGTCCCCTGGAGATGCTCGCAGCTGATTGGTCGATCGGCCGTCATGAGCGGTTGACGTCAGAGGAGCGGACGAGGTGATGTCACGGTCTGTGATGTCATCACTCTTGTCTGTGTGTCGCTCAGCGTCACTGATCCTCACGTCTGTGAGCTGACACAGAAACAGAAGAACACACACACACATTTATATATATATATATATATATATATATAAGTAACCATGGAGCACAAAACCAGTCATAAGGGTACATTTTTTCGAAATTGAGATATACATTTCACAAAATGCTTTAAAAGCATTTATTTTAAATAAATGCTGTTCTTTTTAACTTTTTATTCATCAAAGAATCCTGAAAAAATGTATCACAGGTTCCACAAAAATATTAAGCAGCTCTGATAATAATCAGCATATTAGAATGATTTCTGAAGATCATGTGACACTGAAGACTGGAGTAATGATGCTGAAAATACAGCTTTGATCACAGAAATACATTACACTTTAATGTATATTAAAATAGAAAAAACGTTATTTTGCATCATAATAATATTTCACAATATTCCCTGTATTTTTTATCAAATAAATGCAGCCCTGATGAGCAGAAGCAACTCCTGTAAAAACATTAA
>NW_015547652.1:18201-28281 GCF_001515605.1 Sinocyclocheilus anshuiensis
TTGGCTAATAAAGGTGTGTGTGTGTAATATATATATATATATATATATATATATATATTACAAATATACAGATATATATACAGATTTCAAATAAATAATGTAAAATTATTCACAGTTAAAACTAAATAAATAATAATTAAACAATCTAATACGCTAACTAACCAGCAGCCAAGATGCAGATGTTGTTATAATGCTTGATTTAAAATCAGTCAGAAATATAATAAACTAAATGTAGCGATATAATATATTTCTGCACATCCGAAACTGAAAGAACAATTTTTATTGTGCAGCACAACTGTTGATAATTCTAATAATAAATCAGCATATTACATAGACTTCTTTAGAAACATTACAAGTCTTACTGATCCCAAACTTTTGACCGCTAGTGTATATATATATATATATATATATATGTAAATATATATAAATACATATAAAAGAAATTATAATTGCAATAACTGTACATAAATATTTAAATATGTTAGTTTTGTGCACAGCAGTATATTTGTAGGAACTGAAGATATCAGGAAAGAGTCTCCAGTGTATTTGCAGACCCTGATGAAGATGAAGATGAAGATGAAGACGAGGGACTCCATCAGAAACACGGATCCGTCTCCAGACGTCCCTCAAGACTCGCTCATGTTTTACTAATGTCAGGCCAAAAATACACCGCCGAGAGCGACTTCAAACTAGGTCATCTGCTACCTTTCTTTCTTTCTTTCTTTCTATCCGTCTCTCGCTCGCTCGGGGTCCATGACAAAATAAATAAATAAATAAAATGTGGCAATGCTATTCACGGCACACCTAAAAAAAAAGGCTTCAATTCAGGAATATTTCTTATGCGTGTTAAATTAGGTCATTAATGCCACACTCCTCAGACATAAAACCCACAAACCAGCTGTTTTTCAAAATGTGTTTATTAGTCATATACAAAATAAAGTAAGCTGTATATCAACAAACATACAGTATATACATCAATAAATTAAAGACGCCCGACTGACTGATATTTATATACCAATACATTATATTACTTATCTACAGATTGCAAAAGTACAATAACTTAGTTGATAAATACTTACAATTAAATGGACTTCCACGGTATCTATACTTCCCATACGAAGAGCTATGATATCTTCATTTAATACACCCCATACAGAAAAACAACAGAACAAATGTTCTTTTTTTAGACAAAAAAAATCCAGCTTGACACATTTCTGACCGAGTCACTTATGAGTCACAAAAGAGGGGGGGGGAAAGCTCGATTCGAGAATATTAAGAAGCTGAAGTGCATCTAAAAGCATGTTATTTCACCTCTAGAGAACATAGATAGTGCTCTTTCCTCGTGTTATTGATCAGAGTCGAGGAAGAGTCACTGAAACCCATCCATTTAGCAGCAGGATGAAGAGCTAGTGACTGAAAAAGGTCTCTCTCTTAGACCAGAAATCAACTCTTGAGAAGATCCTAGACTCGTTTTTTTCCTTCAACCTGAAAGGAAACGTTTTAATGCGTGTCCCACGAGGCCCGGGAGAGAGAGCGAGCAGAAGCACATCGGGCCGTGACGAGAGCGAATGCAAGTCCAGATAATGTGGGAGTCTGAGATGAGAGTTTGCGGGAGAAGTAGGACAAAGCCGGCGACTCAAAGGAAGTTCAGGATTTGCCCGGCAACAGGTTGAATCCGGATTCATTAAAAACTATCAGCAAGAGATATGTGCGGTTTTGGCAAGATTGCACTGCAAAAAATGCTCTTCCTCTGTATTTTTGTCTTTTTTTCATCCTCAAATCAACATGCATTTGCACTCTTAAAAATAAAGGTGCTTCACGATGCCATAGAAGAACCTTTTTTGTCTATATGTGACCCTGGAGCACAAAAGCAGTCATAAGTCGCTGGGGTATATTTGTAGCAATAGCCAACAATACATTGTATGGGTCAAAATTATACATTTTTCTTTTATGCCAAAAATCATTAGGATATTAAGTAAAGATCATGTTCCATGAAGATATTTTGTAAATGTCCTACCGTAAATATATCAAAGCTTAATTTTTGATTAGTAATATGCATTGCTAAGAACTTCATTTGAACAACTTTAAAGATGATTTTCTCAATATTTAGATTTTTTTGCACCCTCAGATTCCAGATTTTCAAATATTGTCCTATCCTAACAAACCATACATCAATGGAAAGCTTATTTATTCAGCTTTCAGATGATGCATAAATCTCAATTTCACAAAATGGACCCTTATGACTGCTTTTGTGCTCCAGGGTCACATATGGTTCCATAAAGAAGCTTTAACATCTGAAGAACATTTCTGTTTCACGAAAGCTTCTTTGTGGCGAAAGAAGGTTCTTCAGATTATAAAAAGGTAAGAAAGAGATGGTTCTTTAAAGAACCTTCGACTGAACGCTTGTTCTGTGGCATCGCTGTGAAGAAGCTTTTAAGCGCCTTTATTTTTAAGAGTGTACTTGAGATGCAAAATGAATTTAGATATTAAGTCTGAAAAATGATGAAAATGGAGTGAGTTTGATTAAAACGATTAAAGTCAGAGAAATAAACATTCAATGGAAAAACAAGATGATTTTTCTGACTCCATTGGCAGATTTTTTCTGCTTTTTCTTAACTATGAAATCAATAAAAATGTAAATCTTATTTTCAAAAAAAGTAGCAATTAGGTGAGTTTATGCTTAAAATAAGGTTTTAAGTTTTAAGGTTAGGTTTTCTGAAAAATGCTTTCAAAAGTGAGTGAGTTTATGCTAAAAACAAGAAAACAAATCTGCCAATGGAGTCAGAAAAATCAACTTAATTCATAGGAAAAACAAGATCATTTTTCTGACCCCTATGGCTGATTTTTGTCTCGTTTTAAACATAAACTCATTAAAGATTCTCATTTTATATAAAAAAAAAAGGTATCAAAATTAAGCGAGTTTGACCTTATTTTTTCTTGTTTTGAGCATGAACTCACTTAAGATTTGGAGCCCTATTTTCTGAAAACTGCATCAAAATTAAGTGATTTTATGCATAAACCAAGAAGGAGTAAAAAAAAAAAAATTTTGTTTTGTTTACGTTTTTGAATTAGGTTTATTTTCTAACCCTGCTGACACACACGTGTTCTTGTTTTAAACTTTAGTCTTATTTTTTTGAAAAAGGCATAACATTAAGTGAGTTTATGCTTATCTCTTCTTGTTGTAAGCATAAACTTCATAAACTGTATCTTTTTTCTTTTTTTTTCAAAATATCAAAATTAAGTGATTTTATGCTTAAAACAAGAAAAATATCTGCCAATAGGGAATGAAAAATGAACTAGTTTTCCTTTGAATTAAGTTGGTTTCCTAATTGTTCTTGTTTCAGTTATAAACTCAATTAAGATTTGAAGTCTCATTTTATATAAAAAAAAGTATCAAAATTAAGAGAGTTTGATCTTATTTTTTCTTGTTTTAAGCATGAACTCACTTAACATTTGGAGCCCTATTTTCTGAAAACTGCATCAAAATTAAGTGATTTTATGCATAAAACAAAAAAAATATGAAAATGAACTAGTTTTTCCTTTGAATTAAGTTGGTTTTCTAATTCTTCGTGTTTCAGTTATAAACTCACTTAAGCATTATTTTCTGACATATCAAAATCAAGTCATTTTTCTTTCATAGTAAATGTGTCTAGATTTAAGCATTTAAGTTAATATTTGTAATTCTAAGAGAATGATTGTTTGTGTCGGCCTCGTGGGACGTGGCACTGTTTCTAACAGCGAAACTAAACGTTCGGTTTCAGAGCCTTTGTTGGGTAAATCTAGCGCTCGTCATCAATCGCTGCGATTATTCACGGACGACAACTTCAAGCACAGAAAACTAGATTCCTACCGAGAGGTCGTAACCACTCCCTACCGCCAGCTCATTTGCATATAGTTCACTTTTAACACCGAGTCACCACGACGACCATAACGACAACAAACGTGAACGAGCTGCTCCTCGTGGAAGAGAAATTCACCAGAGGATCAGGAGCCTCATTATTGGGCATCGTTTGTGAGGAAGATTTTTTCGTCTTTAAAACCGTTCGATACATCGCCTATAGAAACGCCACAAAACCGCCACAGCCGATAGGAGAAACGCTACCATTGGTTACGAAAGCAATGCCGAAGACTTGGTTACGAAACGATTTCACAGATTAGCCAGTCAGAGGAAGATATTTCTGTTGATTTACATCGAGAAATAAAAAAAAACCCGTCGCACAAATACACCTACAACGAATCCGTTCTTAAAATGCCAGATCAGTGCGGATCAGATCAGACCGGATCAGGGAAAAATCATTCAGACTGTCACAAGATTAGACTAAACGATAAAGAACCTTGTGCTGTAATAAATCATTTTTCAGAGCATTAATGCTGCGTTCACATCATATCGCAAATACTACTGCAAATATCAGCTTCTGAGTGACAAGCATCACCTCTTTACAAAAGAGTTTGTGACGTCATGTAAAAAAACAGGCAAAGTGGAAGATTCTGCAACACATACGATGCATTTTATAAACGCTTCAGCTTTCCGTAAGAGCACACAGAGCTAAAAATCAATGTACTGATGGAGTATTTCACGGTTATCAACGACTAAGTTTGCAAAAGAGCAGAAAATTGCCAGAAACTTTCCAGAATTTTTTTGAACATTTTCGAAAATTTACAGGAAGTTTTTTTTCACCCCTTTGCATCCACAACAACAACAAAGCAACACATGGATTCATTTTAGCATTACATGCATTATAAATTAAAAAATACTCAAGTTTGCATAATCATAGAAATTTTAATGAGCAACATTTTGGTAAATCAACCTTACAAAACATGCAAACGTGTGAGCACATCACTTAAACTGAGTACAATCAGCTGTTAGTAATAAATAATTATGTGAATGTGAATTTTTGTAAATGTGTTTAGTTTAATCGGAGGCAAGGCGATTTATTACCAACAGCTGATTGCACTCAATTTAAATGATGTGCTGCTCATAGTTTATATGGTTTGTAAGCCTGAGGGAGATCAGTTGACTGAAACATTGCTCATTCAAATTTCTGTGACCATGCAAACATGTGTTTTCTAGTGTGTTCATAAGTTTCTGTAATTTAACTAGAAAAACTGATTGATTGATTTGGATGTGCGAGGCGCCACATATTTTTTTAGCATTATGTGCATTGCAACAGAAACAACTTCAGAGTCCAAGGTCTAATAATTACAGTAATTCTAAAGAGACGTGAGCGCACCATTACAACAGCTCTGAGTTTTACGTCTGGACAAACAATTTGGCCAAAAAAAAAAGACATTGCAGATAGTGTCCTGAAACAATTTCGGACAGCTCTTTTTTTTTTTAAGGTTGAGAAAAGGAATATTTTGAGCAGCGTCCCATCAAGAAGAGCTGGTTTTCACTTCCCTGGCATTAAAAGAAAAAAACTCGAAAAAAGAAGAAAAAAACAACAACAAATATAATATACCATAGAAACGTTTTACACCAAAAAATATATAAAACTCACACGTCACATAAAAGGACTTAAACGCAAGCAATGTGGCCACATCCCATACATCCCTGCGCTCGCGTTTGTGTCCCATACACTTAAACATGGAGCGCACAAACGCTCACAGGGGATTCTGGGTAAGCGGCGCTCATCGCGCGCATTCGTCTGAAATCAGAAGAGCTTCACATCCACGTCGTAAACAACACCGCCACCTCACCAGTACAAATCACACCACACGCGCTACTCCACAGTTTGACGCGCCTAGCCACTAGAAAAAGCTATTGACTTCAATAGTTAAGCCACTTTTGGTACAATTGCAAAAAAGAGAGCTATCAAACAACTTTATATTTCTTTTTTAAATGTTTTATAAATAATGCAAGATACTCTGTAATTTTTTTTTATATATAAAATTCAAGACTCCACCATATAGACAAAGATTCTTAGAATACGTTACGCAATGTCACAGCAACAAAGTTATGGTAAAGCTTGTGAGATTCACCAGTTTATGTCACGCAACAGTCCGTCCTTCAAAAACAGAAACTTGGATTTTTTTTCTTGTTTTTAGTCCAAAAGCTGGCACAGAACACACACACACACACACACACACACACACAAAAAAATCTCTCTGGATTTACAGACAGCGACAGACATGATAACCTTCAGCGTGAAGGTCGCACAGCATGAAATAACACAATACGTCGCATAACATAAACCTGTTATTGCCTTGCCAATAAAAACAATCTCCTGTCCTGAAACGGACGACTGGAGCGCATAAACTGGTGTCAGATTCTGATAGCTACCATATGAACAACTTCAGCTGATTTGACTCCGCCTCCTCTCCTCCTGCCCGTCAGCGATTGGTCAGTGCATAAATGAGGCTCAGGTAACGGGAGCTTCTCATTGGCTGATACTCTCCTACCGCGGGAAGCTTTTCCTTTGGACGGTGGAAGAGTTTTAAAGTGTTTTGTGCCTGCAGTCCGTAAAACCAAAGGACGGAAAAATGGCGCAACAGCACATACGAAGTGAAAATCAACACAAACGCTGTATAAAAAGTACAATATTACAATGACAAAGAAAACACTTGGACCCCATGTGAAACGCACGATACAAAGTCGCCGAAGTTTGTACAAAAATTACAAATCTCACAGCAATACAACACACATCCACCAGGAAAATTTGGCTGCATGGTTTTAGATTCGAGTTTAGCAATTTGGAGATCGTTTTGGAAGCCCAAGTGAATTGACCATCCTAGATGTGCTTTCCTTCGTTTGTAACCCAGAAAAAGCCCACATTAGAGAGTACTGAAGGGGTTTTCCATCAGGAGCGTCCCGCACCTAAACCCTCATGCACTGACCAACCCTTGCTCTCCGTGCGCTACTAAGACCTCGCATTGGTTTTCGATTTAACTATCGTGATAACACTGGTGGCTCCCACCTTCCCGGGAACGAGGGGCCCGATGACGGAGGCCAAGGGCCCTCGGGGGGAGATGGGGACGGCCGCATTACAAACCGGGGCCACGGGCCCTCGGGCCACAGTTCTGGCGAAGCTCTGCAGAGCCTCGTATTTGGAGCGCAGCGCGTCCAGCTCCACTTTCATGCTGGCGTTCTCCGAGGCCAGCTTCTCCACTTCCTGCTGTAGCTCCGCCTTCTGCCTCTCAAGCTCCTCCTTCTGCGTGACGCGCTTGACGCGGCAGCTGGCGGCATAGCCCCGGTTCTTCAGTGTCCGCCGGCGCTGCTTCAGCTGAAGGATCTCTTCTTTGGTCAGGCCGCGCAGGTGCTGGTTGAGCTCGCGGACCGACATGGACACCAGCTCATCGTCCGTCAGGCTCGTCCCGTTCTCGCCGGGCTCCCTCTTCACCTGAGGGTCCAGGAGAGCGTTAGTTAACATCCAACTTATTTAGAAGAACACAAAAAGATATTTTGAAGAATGCTGGGAACCAAACAGTTTTGGTTCCCATTGGCTTCCATTATATTGACAAAAATGCAATGGTAGTCAATGGGGACCATCCACTGTTGGGTTACCAACATTCTTCAAAAGGTCTTCTTTTGTGTTCTTCTAAATGTCTTTTAAATATTTTAAAGAATGTAGGTAACCAAACAGTTTTGGTTCCCATTGGCTTCCATTATATGGACATAAAATACAGTGGAAGTCAATGGAAACCAAAACTAAAACATTTTTCAAAATATCTCCTTTTGTGTTCTTCTAAATGTCTTTTAAATATTTTAAAGAATGCTGTTAACCAAACCGTTTTGGTTCCCATTGACTTCCATTATATGGACAAAAAAATACTATGGATGTGAATGGGAACCAACATTTTTCAAAATACCTTTTGTGTTCAGTTTTGGAACGACGGTGAGTAAATGATGATCATTAATAACATGGATGTAGTAGTCCACCCAAAAATTACAATTTTGTCATTATTTACTAACCCTCGTGTCATTATCGATTCCCATTCAATTCCATTGTATTTTCTGTCAATATATTGAAATTCAATGGCAACCGAAACTGATTACCAACATTCTTCAAAATATATTTTTTTGTGTTCTGCAGAAGAAAGTCAAGTCATACACATTTGGAACAAGTCGATAATGACAGAATTTTAATTTCTGGGAGGACTATCCCTTTAAAGACAGACTGCGCTCACCTTCAAGGCCTTGTTTCCTTTGTTAGTGGTCGTCATGCCACGAGGAACCGCTGCCAAGCCACGCAGATCTACAAAACAAACACGTATTAGACTGTGGGACACCGGGAATCTAGAACATGTGACGTCCGGTCAGGCGAAACTCGTTTAATCATGGAACAGAGCTTCATATGAGCTCAAGGATGAGAAACAGCAAGTGAAAGCAAAAGAGTTTTGATATCTCCTGCCACGTGTGAAAGGAACCAGCCACCTTACTCTGAAAAAAAAACCACACACAAAAAAACTGGACTAGTGAAAGTGATAACTTTGAACCCACGACTTCCTGTTTCAGACTTCCTCTGTGGTCGTGGCGGTTGGGAGCTTAATGCTCTACAACACCTTCTCTGCATCTGAGCCTCGCTGCAGGCTGATAGGCTGCTGAAGAGCCAATAAGAGGAAGGAGAAGCGCTGAGAAGGAAGTGTGGCTTGGGCCGCGGTCCAGGGGATTACCAGCCCGATGAAGGGCGAGCAGACAGCGATCCGTCGCTCGGAGAGGAAAACCGGATCGCGAGGAATCGAACCGCAATGAACGACAATCACATGCTGAATCAAACCGATCAAATACTGACGTCGCTTCATACAAACGCCATTAGAGTTTAGCAAACGTCTCATAAAAACAGATTACAGTTATTTAGGGCTTATAGCTTTAAAAAAATCTTATTTTACAATTGATTTAATTATATTCAATATATATCTCAGTATGTGTGTATAAATGATTTTGTAGCCAATTAGATTCTAAATATTAAAATGTAAAGTAACAATCTAGCTTAAAAAAAGATAGAAGCTTTTTAATATTTAATCATTTTCATTTGTATGCACCAATGATAATAAGCAGCGATATTTACCTATATATTTATTTCACTAAAACACCCTAGCAACTGCACAGCAACCTCCTAGCAACCATCTAGAAGAAAAATTTAATAAATTGAATTAAAACGGAATCAAGAACAGAATCCAGAACAATTTAAATTTTGGAAAAATACAACTAATTGTATAGGACCCAAGGATTTAACAAATTGTTAAAGTTTTATCAATTCAATTGAGTTGATGTTATTTTTTTATGACTAAAATTGAATTAAAATTAAATTTAAATAGAATAATTTGAATTTTACAAAGATAGAAAACAAACAAAAACTGATTTCAGTGGGCTCAAAGAATGAATAAAATGTTAAAGTTTGATCAATTCAATTGAGTTGGTAATTTTATAACATTTAACATAACATTTGATTTTTTTAAAATCCAGAAAAAAATTTATTGGGAAAAAATTGGAATTTGGAAAAAAATTAATTAGATTTCAAAGGGCCCAAAGACTGAATAAATTCATAAAAGTTAAATGAATTCAATTGAGCTGATATGATTTTTTAGACTGAAACTACTAAAAACTACTTCTAACTGAAAACCATTAAACAAGCTTTTAAAATTTCAATCTTAAATTCTTAAAACTTACAGATTCTTAAACTATTTTAAACTTTCAGACTAGGTTTTCTCAAGCCAACCTTAAAATTGGTCTACAAACTTCACTATCTAGTTAATATTTGATATATTGTCCAGCACTGATAAGATCTGCAGCAATATTCACTCATTTGTAATCATCAGTGTTTTCATACGTCATTCATAATCAGAAAACTCATCAGCAAAACATGATGGAGAATGAAAGAGGACGCACGCACGCACTCACACACACACTCACACACACTTACTCATACACACACACACACACTCACGTGCATGCACGCACAAACACACACACAGACACACACACAGACACACACGCACGCACACGCTCTCACACACACACACACACACACTCTCACACACACACACACTCTCTCTCACACACACACACACACACACACACACACACACACACTCTCTCACACACACACACACACACACACACACACACACACACACTCTCTC
>NW_015547652.1:37942-43576 GCF_001515605.1 Sinocyclocheilus anshuiensis
GTGTGTGTGTGTGTGTGTGAGTGAGAGAGTGTGTGTGAGAGTGTGTGTGTGTGTGTGTAAGTTCACTGTGTGTAAGTTCAGTGAATGTAGAGTAGACAGATAGTGGCTCCTCTGACCCCGTCATGAATCCTTATGCTATGAATAGAGTCACATCAAAGGAAGTCACAACATCAGCAGGGGACGCTACACGAGCCTACAGACACACACAGATTAGACTGAAGGACACACACACACACACACACACACACAGTGTCTCATCAGAGTGAATGTGAGTGGGCGGGGTTTGTGTTTCCCCTCCCCTATCCACCGCCTCCATCACTGTGTCCACCAATCACGTGTGCTCATGGAGGACGCCCTGCTGTGATTGGATGCATCATTGTATTTTACATTGTCTCTGAAGATTTAATTCAGAAAATAAAAAAAGTTTTAGAAGATACATGAGTTGCAGCATTTAATGTTGTGCTGCCCCATAAAATTAGCTTTACCTTTTTCCAAATTCAGTTTTTCCCTATTTATATTTTTCTGGATTCCATTATAATAATTATTATTATTAATCATTTAAATGGTATTATTATTATTATTATCACTATAGGAAGTACTTTTTATTATACATTATTTTATTATTGCAATGTTAATACATTTCTGTCATAATTTCCTCAAGTTAAACTAAACTTTTAATTTAGTGGTTTGTAGTGAAGAGCTTTGAGTTTCTGTGTGCATCTTATGATTGTGTTTAATGTACTTCATCAAGTTCATGACTCAACAGCATCATTTGTGTGTGTGTGTGTGTGTGTGTGTGAGTGAGTGAGTGAGTGAGTGAGGGAGTGAGTGAGTGAGTGTGTGTGAGAGAGAGTGTGTGAGGTTGATGAAGGGTATCTGCTGACCGGTATCACGAGCTGAAGTTCCTCAGAGGACACGCTGGTTAATATAATGACAAACACAGTCTGTTTAATATTCATCTGAGATGAGACGAGAGGACACCCGCTGCTGGACGCACAAAACACATTACCTCTGATAAAGGACTTACGCCGTCCTCTGACTGTGTGTGTGTGTGTGTGTGTGTGTGTGTGTGTGTGTGTGTGTGTGTGTGGTAACACTCCAAAGAGAAAGGAAAAATTGAAATCGCATCATATGACCCCTTTAAAAAAGGATAAATAAATAAATAATATAAATATTAAACAAACAAGCAAATAAATAAATAGTTATGCGTTAAGGCCACATGCAAAGTTTAAAGCCAAAATAAATTTTTTAAAGAGAGAGAGGGAGAGAGAGAGGGAGAGAGAGAGAGAGAGAGAGAGAGAGAGAGAGAGAGCGCTGTTCTAGATTCAATGTAAACACTGCTTTGGCAATACATTGTAACAATTGTCATGCCAATAAAGCACATATTGAATTGAATTGAGAGAGAGAGAGAGAGAGCTGGGGGTTGTTGGGAAGCTCTCGGTCAAAACTGCCTCCTCAACACATCTGTGAAGCTTAGCGGAGGGTGGTGGGATTGGGGTCGAGCGAAGGGGAGGAAAAGAACTGAACTCAGCAGCCGACGCCAGAAAACCTGCAATTAGACAAAGTTCTGCTGCAGAACCTTCAGCAGCTCGCAGACCGAAACCTGCACTGAACACTTGCTGCATGTCAGTATTATGAGGATTTCAGTGCTCCTTTTTAGACATTAAGATTCCTAAACACACCATTAAAGGGATATTATAAACCTGTATGACTTTCTTTCTTCTGTGGAATTTAAAACAAGATATTCTGAATAATGTTGGTAACCTAATAGTTTCGTTTCCCATTGACTTCCATTATATGGACAAAAAACACAATGGAGGTCAATGGGAACCAAAACTGTTCGGTTACCCACATTCTTCAAAATATCTTTTGTGTTCAACAGAGGAAAGATATTTAATTTTGGGTGGAATATCTCTTTAAATATGACTATTCTTTGCTTTTATTAAAAAAACTGGGGAAATGTTTTATTTAAATTAGATTGATTATTCTACATCATTTTAATTAGATTTAATATCTAATAAAATATTTATCTATTTGATTACAATAACTGTCTAGCTGAAATAGTGCTTCCCTTGAAGGAAAAAAAAGATGCTTATCTAACATTTTATATATAAATATTTTTCTTAAAAGCAAATGATAAATATTAAATTAATTTAATTTAATATATACATATAAGTACTTTTAGTTATATAGTCACCTTTATTTATATAGCGCTGTATAAAATACTGATTGTGTAAAGCAGCTTTAAGGAAAATAGTTTTTATAATATATTTTTATATATATATTATATATTTATATAATAACTATAATATCATCAAAATTATATCTAGAAATATTTCTTATATAAAGTAAAAAGCAAATAATAAATTAAATATCAAATATCATGAATAACTGTAATACATCAAAAATATAAAAAAAAAAATGTTTTATATAAAATCAAAATAAAGCACATAATAAATATGAAAATACATTAATATATATATGTATATAATATACATAATACACTTGCATATTATTGCTCGTTTGGTGGTTATGATTGCTTCCATTGTCCTCATTTGTAAGTAGCTTTGGATAAAAGCGTCTGCTAAATGACTACATGTAAATAAAATAAAAAAGCAAATAATAATGAATTAAATTAAATAAACATTGATTATCATGAAAACTGTGGAGGTCTATGTGTGTGCATATATACAGTAAATATGCACACACATAGACCTCCACAGTTTTCATGATAATCAATGCACATCACTGGCCCATTTTAATAGTTGTATTAATATATGTAAAGATGGGCCAGCGCATGACGGCTGATCAGAAAGTGGGTCTCTGTCGCTCTGACCTACTTCTGCATGAAGGTTGATGTGAATGTTAGGTCTGCGGGGGGGCGGCAGTGACGCGAGGGTGTGGTCACATGTCTGGAGGAGCACAGGTGAGTGACGCTGTGAATCTAGCCGTTCCTAGAAGTTAAGTCCAGTTTTGGGAGTCTTAATCCTGTGTAAACACTCTTGTGCAACACTGAAGACGCCTCGAGGAGTTACTAACACACACACACACACACTTCTAAAGAGATTAACTAAACATCATTTAATACACTGTTACAAAATAAAAAAAAACAAATCATTATAAAAGATTATTGAAGTACGTTTTACAAGAATATGCTATTTCAGTCTTTCTACTTCAAAATGTCACGTTTAATTTAACGTGTTACTTGCCATTTCTTAAAAAAAAAAAATGTACTCCGTAATTATTTGTGAAATTTACAAGCAATTTCTAAGTAAATTTTATGTTTTTGGGGATTTTTTGCCAGGTGTATTTTGATATGCTAAAATGGGATACTGTAGTTCTGAGCTGTTTTTATTCATTCATTCCCTTGAAATATTGATATTCTATATTTTTTGGATGTAGTGTTGTTTGTGTAATTTGTATTTTGTGAAAAAGTAAATAAATATGTAATTAAATAAAAAACATAATAATAATTATAATTATTATAAAGGTAAGTGTAAGTGATCAGAGGGACATATGCAAAGTTTAACATAAAAAATGTCTAAAAATTCTCCACAGAACCCTGAATGACAACCCTGCGATTTTACAATTGTACACCTGTGTTTCAAACATATTAAAACGAAAGCAGGGACATAAAAGGTAAATGAATCAAAGTCAACTCACTATCAGCAAACAAACCCAAAACACTGCAGAAGAAGAAAAATCAGAGAAAAAACAAGGCAAGAGAAACGCGTCGGGTCATTTCATCTGCTGGAGTCTCGAACGAGAAACACAAAGACAGAGAGATGGAGAAACTCTACGAGAGGCTGAGAGGGAAAGAAGAAAAGTAACAGACAGGAAAACTCAAAGCTGCAATTAGACGAGTGAAAGACGAGAGAGTGAGGAGAGAAAGCGTCTCAGGTAGTGCGAGAGAAATCTCCTCACCGCAGCAGAAAAACTGCTCCGTCAGGAAAGAAGGCTTGTTTTTTATAGTAAGGGCTTTTTCCAGCAGAGAGACTCGTGGGTTAATTTGGTTCTGGAGGCACACGCAGATCAGTTAACTAAATCTTATTTCCCCTCCTGCTCTGTCGCAGGTCAGCACAAACACAGACACATAAATAACACACAGAGGAGAGAGACGAGAAAGAGAACCACTGAGACTCAATCCGATCAGAGACGCAATCCCAACAACTTCTACACAAGCAGCAAAAAATCTTGTTTGAAACAAAAAATGTTCCTGTGGCTCAGTGGTAGAGCATTGCGTCAGCAGTGCAAAAGGTCATGGGTTCAATTCCCAGGGAACACACATACTGGTAAAAAATGTATAGCCTGAATGCACTGTAAGTCGCTTTTAAGCGTCTGCTAAATGCATAAATTATTATTATTAAAAAATCTCTCAAAAACACAGAACAGACCGACACACATGAGCAAAGGGATTTACCCGACACAAGCTACTACAGCTATTTTCATGATGACAAATATATTAGAATATGAAGAGAACATCTATTTACTTCCATAAGAAAAAAATCTAAATATAAATAAATATGGTCTCCTTTTTATTAGAGATAGTTCACCCCAAAATGAAAATGCTGTCATTAATTACTCACCCTCATGTCGTTCCAAACCCGTAAGACCTTCGTTCATCTTCAGAACACAAATTAAGATATTTCTGATGAAATCCGAGAGCTCTCTGATCCTGCTATAGACAGCAACAATTTTCATTTTGGGGTGAACTATCCCTTTAAAAATCTACTAAATTATATCAGAAATGATCTGACCTTGGAGTTGCAAAAAATTATTATTATTCTGTTTGGGGATTTTTTACTGTGGGATACTGTAGTTTCTAAGATTTATTTATGTATTCATTCATTTATTTATTTATTTGAAACATTGTTATTGTTATATATTAGATGTTGTTTATATATATATATACACACACTAGCGGTCAAAAGTTTGGGATCTTTTAAAGAAGTCTTCTGCTCATCAAGGCTGCATTTATTTGATCAAAAATACAGAAAAAAACAGTAATATTGCAAAATGTTATTACAATATAAAATAATGGTTTCTATTTTAATACACTTTAAAATATAATTTATTTCTGTGATCAAAGCTGAATTTCCATCATCATTACTCCAGTATAAAGTGTCACATGATCTTCAGAAATCATTCTAATATGTTGATTTATTATCAGAATTATCAACAGTTGTGCTGACAAATATCTTTTTTGGAAACTGTGATACTTTTTTCAGGATTCTTTGATGAATAAAAAGTTAAAAAGAACAGCATTTATTCAAAATATAAATCTTTTCTAACAATATAAATCTTTGCTATCACTTAACAATTTAACACATCCTTGCTCAGCCTTAATGAGCAGAAGAGACTTTAAAAAACATAAAAAATCGTTCTGGTCTCAAACTTTTGAACGGTAGTGTATGTTGTTTTATTATTAATTAATATTTTAAGTCAAAGATATTATTATAAGAGGAACAACAGAGGATGTTCAAGCTGAGATCCCTTGAAATATTGTTATTCCAATATATTGTATGTCATTTATATGTTAATGTGTACATTGTATTTTGTGAAAACTCAAATATTGTAATCTTTCCACTGATGTATGGTTTGTTATGATAGGACAATATTTGGTTGAGATACAAA
>NW_015547652.1:43606-46766 GCF_001515605.1 Sinocyclocheilus anshuiensis
TGCATATTACTAATCAAAAATTAAGTTTTGATATATTTACGGTAGGACATTTACAAAATATCTTCATGGAACATGATCTTTACTTAATATCCTAATGATTTTTGGCATAAAAGAGAAATGTATAATTTTGACCCATACAATGTATTGTTGGCTATTGCTACAAATATACCCCAGCGACTTAAGACTGCTTTTGTGCTCCAGGCTCACATACATATATATATATATTTATATAGAAAATGTGAAGCAAAACAAAATGTGTGAAACAAAACGACGACGTGTCTGGATGTTTTTCACAGTTGGGACACTCGACTCGTCTCCCGCAGCTTCATCCGCCTGCGGTCTGGACATCAGAGGTGTGCTCTCACTAACGAGCTCGTTTCCCTCCTCTTCCGTCCTTCTGGAGTGTTTGTGTAAACACACATTAGTGCGAGATGATGAGCGCTTCATCCTCACGCCATTAGCTTTCAAACAAACGCTCAGAGCAAACGCAGAAGCACTAAACGCCACACCTGCCCAAACAGGTGAATCTCAAAAGAAGCCATCTTTCTCGTCTCCTGTCTGGATTTCACTGGTTCGGGGGTTTGTTTGGGGCGTGTGGAGATTGCAAGAGCGAGCAACACTTCAACACTGCGGGTAAAAACTGCAGCAAAGCGCAGCCAGGATGATGCAACTGGAAGACATCGTCCTGCGTGTAACTCCACTGGAAAAACTGCGAGAGACATTATGAATATCCATACTTCACTGCGGCAGACACGCTTCCAAGAAAACTTTCCCATAAATGCAAAGCTTTGATGATTATCTTTCCGAACTTTATTTGCAAAATCTGTAATTGCAGGGAAATCAAACATCCACACCACATCTGTGCACCAGCGACTCTTTAAATCATGAATGTTATTAAGCATTTTCACTAGTGTTCATTTCCTTGCCTAAAAATATTTGTTGACCAGACGACACTGACATCATTAAACACTAACTGTATATCAACATGCAAAAAAAAAGATGAGACTAAAATGTAGTTTAAAAATAAATTAAATAAAGAGGACCTCGCGGTTGCCAGACATCAAGAGTTTAAATCCCTCTATCAGAGGTTCTCTCTTAAAACTACATTTTCTACTTTGCATTTAATGTATCTTTACAATCAAACCTTCTCGTGATAAATCTAAACATGATCTCGACTGTGTTGTTTGCGATTGAGGCTGAATAAATGCACTTCTGTGCCACAATACAAAGCCTTTAGTTGTTGTTTTAATAGAAAGACGTGAATATAATTTGGAATTGTTATTATGAACGTCTCTATTTCTGCTTTTGAGTTTTGCTGCTTTTGTAGACATTGTGTTTATATTTCTCATAATAGTATAAGGTATCAGAACACTACATGAGGTCAAATAAAGCAAGTCACATTCTCTTGATTTGTGCTTATCGGTCAAAGTGCAATAATTCTGATGCAATTTCTCAAATGATGACAATCATGATCAGTACTTT
Organism: Sinocyclocheilus anshuiensis; assembly: GCF_001515605.1. NCBI lineage: Eukaryota > Metazoa > Chordata > Actinopteri > Cypriniformes > Cyprinidae > Sinocyclocheilus > Sinocyclocheilus anshuiensis. Next base: position 45,089 of record NW_015547652.1, read on the forward strand.
CGAGCTAAATAACTGCGATTATAAGTTTTAACATTATGTAGCATGAGTAAACCTAGACTAAAATTAAAAATCCAGCTGACAGACGCACATTAAAGCAGGACCCGAGTCACATCCAGTAAACAACCACTGTACAACCAAACAGCAACGCTCTGGCAACCGTTCAGAATAGCTCATATATTCATGTAATCGTATAATAGGTTTGTGCTTGTGCTCTCGTTCTCTGGCGTCCGGACTGCAGTGGTTTGCGTGTAATTCCCGCGGCGTCTGTCTTTAAAACTATGCCACTGTTCTGAGGCGCTGCGTTACTATACTTGAGCTGTATCTTACAGCGTATTTCATCATTGCTCAAAGAGGCCATGAAAAATAGACTCCATTGGTCTACACACACACACACATACACTCTTTCCTCTTTTTTACATTAACTGAGAAAACTGTTTTCTGTGTGGAGCTCGTAGATTCACACACACTGACCTCAAATAACCTTCATCTCTGTCTGTCTGACTGCCGCTATTACACACACTTATAAAGATGAAATACACACACACACACAGGCATGCAGTGGTTAATGATCAGCGCGTGTGTTTACTCTATAGCACCTGCCACACACACACACACACACACACAGCTCAACGTCTTTCCTGGAATTTCATCAACCCTCCACCCAGATCTGCCCACAAACACACACTCACACACACACACACACGCACACACACACGCACACACGCATGCACACCTCAAGGCTAATGTGTGTGAATTCAAACTGCAAACACAAACATCAAACTGTTGCTGCTCTGCATGCGAGCGTGCATGTGTGTGTGCGTGTGTGTGTGTGTACAATTTATATACGTAAATTATAAACAATCAAAAAAAATATGTATATTACATTTACATATTTTTGACTAAATAAATGAAAAAAATGAAAATGACTACTTTTTCTTCTTCTGATTTTTAAATACATTTTAGTCCTTTTTTTTTTTACTGTAATCTTACACCATGAATGAAAAATGTAAAAAATTAAAAAGCTTGTTTAGTAACTTACTACACTCACTGTATTAAGTGCATTTCTCCACCTAATTTCCCTTTACTGCATAAAATAAAATAAAATAAAATAAAATAAAATGATGTGATGCTCTTCAGACTAAAACATAAGTCTTAACAGGATGGATAGATCTTTTGTTCAGAGAAACTGATGTGATCAAACAGACACAAATGGGGTTGATATGAACATTGTCCTCGAACACACAGAATGCAGCTCAGTCTTCTCTAAATCACACACTCACACACACACACGCACACACGCACGCACGCACGCACGCACACACGCACACACGCACACAATCTCAGGCTCATCTCCTGCACTGAATACGGAACAATGTTCATTTGTCCTCATACGCTTGAGCGAGAGATATTTATTAAACAGAGGAACTTAAGAGAGAGAGGCTTTCTGAAGGACACCTGTCCTCAGCACAGACACAAACACTCATCACTCACACTGACAACTTCCTGTTAAAAATATCCGTCTCTGATAAATTAAGGATGTTTGGACAAAATAGGACAAATTCAGAACAGATGTAATTGACTTCCTGTTGAGATGCACGAATGCGGAGAATCTCACAATACCTCTCACGAACATGTGCAATCTAAATTTAGACACAAAAATAAATAAAAATTATATATA
>NW_015547652.1:47232-68035 GCF_001515605.1 Sinocyclocheilus anshuiensis
CACACACTCACACACTCACACAGCTAATGCAGCCGCATCGCTCTGAATAAGAGGAAGAGTATTCTGCTGGGGGAAGAAAGAAAAAAAGGAGCAAAACTACCTGTAAGTAAAAAAAGAGGAAGAACAGAAACTGCAATCTGTTGCAAAACACTTACTGTAAATGCAAACGATCGCATTTCTTTTGGTGATGCAAGTCTCGCATTTGAAAAAGTTGCAAGTGCAGCATTAAACCCACTCTCGTTCATCACACCGTTTAAACCTTTACTTAAGAGTAACCTGAGGCCAACGCATCTCGAGTCACTTCTGACATCAGCATCATCATCGGGGCAATACGACGTCTTTGACTCGCTCTCGAAGATCACCAGTAACTGGCGCAAACACCATCTGTCAAGCGAGAGGCTGTTTCTGGTCGTCTCAGCGCTTTCACAGAATGCCTTCAAGACAAAAAACTCTCCTGTTCGTTCACCACAACTTCAATCACACGCTCGTTCGCTCTCGACCATCAGCAGATTTCACTCATGAGCTGGTTTAAGAGCAGGCCGGGCCAATGTTCAGTCCTGATCAGATTACACCTCTCCAGCACTGCGCTTCAGACTCTAATTGCACAAATATCACAATTAGCTGGGACTGTTATTGGGAGCTTTCCGGTTAATGATGTAAACAGGCTCTTAAAAGGGTCTAAATGCATTGACATGGTTACACAGATCTTACTAGGAAAAAGCACTGTGGTACTGCTTGTGTTTACCGTGGTATTCTTTGAAACACCTATATGAATACTTTTGTATATGAATATGATAAACAAACAGCAGCAGTTCTGAACACCATAGACGTGTTTCTACATCGGAATATTATTGTTTGTTTGTAATTTAACGCTGTGCCAGCTACTGCAGCTATATAAAAAAACAGGTTAAAATGCAGCAAAATGCGATAAAGAAAACAAATAAGCAGAAATGTTCATCTTTCATTAAAAATATGTTAAAATTGAGCAAAATATGATGTGAGAAAATACATTTAAAAATGATCTTTCATTAAAAAAAAAAAAGTTAAAATGTAGGAAAATATGATAAGAAAAAAAACACAAAAAAATTATCTTTCATGAGAAATCAGATTAAAATGTAGCAAAATATGATAAGAAAAAAAACACAAAAAAATTATCTTTCATGAGAAATCAGATTAAAATGTAGCAAAATATGATAAGAAAAAAAACACAAAAAAATTATCTTTCATGAGAAATCAGATTAAAATGTAGCAAAATATGGTATAAAAAATAAATTAAAAAGCTTCCATTAAAAAAATCAGGATAAAATATAGCAAAATATGGAATAAAAAATAAAATAAAAAAGCATCCATTAAAAAATCAGGATAAAATATAGCAAAATATGGAATAAAAAATAAATAAAAAAGCATCCATTAAAAAAATCAGGATAAAATATAGCAAAATATGGAATAAAAAAATAAATAAAAAAGCTTCCATTAAAAAAATCTGGATAAAATATAGCAAAATGTGGTATAAAAAATAAAATAAAATAAAAAAAATCTTAAATACAAATCGAATTATGAAATGATATATGAAAAAAACAACCAAAAAAAGTTTATCTTCCATGAATAATCAGATTCAAACATAAGATATACTATATAAAAAGTTGAAGTGGCTTAAAATGTAACAAAATATGGTATTATTAAAAAAATTATAATTTCAATGAAGAAAACAGGTTAAAATATAGAAAAATATGATATGATTAAAAATAAAAAAAATATTATCTTCCATGAGATATAAAAAGTTGAAGTGGCTTAAAATGTAACAAAATATGGTATTATTAAAAAAAATTATAATTTCAATGAAGAAAACAGGTTAAAATATAGAAAAATATGATATGATTAAAAATAAAAAAAATATTATCTTCCATGAAATATCAGGTTAAAATGTAACAAAAATTGATATTAAAAAACGATCTTCACTAAAAAATCAAGTTAAAATGTATCAAAATGTGATATAAAAAATAAACAAATAAGTATCTTCCATGAAAATCTAAAAGAAAGTTCTCACTTTAATAAAAATCTTTTCAGATGAATCAAGTCAGTATATCTGAGATGGCCAGAGCATCATGTCCTCTCATCAAAGCTGATCTACAACATTTTAAATCAGACTGTAATAAATACACAAGCACAAACAACAACTATGTGTGTAGATGAATGCATTAATATGCTGATAAATGCTGCTGGAACTAAACCTCAAACATTCTGAAAACGCGTTATATATTATATATAATCTCTCACGTCTCTGTTATTCGTCTGTGTACGCGTGAAAGCATCAGTGCAATGATAAATCCATCACCGTTAGCGATGCCCGCGCTCTCTCCGTGCCTCGAAAGCTGCCCGGTTTCGCGCGCTCCGAGGTGCCGTCGTGTTGCCATGACGCCCCGGTTTCCCGGGCTCACGTCAAGCGAATAGCAGCGACTGGTGAATCAGCATCTCCCTCGTTTTGAAATCGCGCCCATTTCGCGATTCGGAGCGCGCGCGCGGGAACAAAATCCAACCGTCAACTGTCAACCGTCAACTGTCAGTTACAGATGAAGCGACAAATGCTGAATAAAACTAGTTTCGCCAGAAAATCTGAGGTGTCGAGATAAACATAGTATTATCTTAAGTAGGCTACCACAGCATATAACATGTTAAATATATATAGGCTATCAAAATATCGCGGCACCGTACTTTAATACTTTCTACAGCATTGTGTTCCCTACCTAACGTTAGAGAGCACGTTGGAACGATTCGGAACCAGACAGGTGCCCAAAATGATGTTGGTAAGTAAACACCATGACACAATACACGATGGTATTTCTCAAAAGTACTACCGTTTTACCACCTGATACCACCAAGGTACACTAAGGGTGTAAAACAGACAAAAGCGAGAAAGAGTAACGCACCTCGATCCGGTTCCGATGAACCAGCAGGTTCGGTTCCTCTCAGATCCGCGCGTCTGTGTGGCTGTGTAACCTCTGGCTGACTAGAGGAGACACACACACACTCACACACACACACTCACACACACACACTCACACACACTCTCTCTCTCTAAATATAACGCGAGCCGAATCCCGCTGATTTCTGCAAACGTTTCAAATCGAAAGCGACGATCAGAACCGATCAGAACCGGCGAGTGATCACGGATCGGGGTGTGTGAGTGTGTATCGATGAGCCCTTTGTCTGCTCGCTGTCATCATGGCTGTGTGTGTGTGTGTGTGTGTGTGTGTGTGTGTGAGCGGAATGACCCGATCGTGATGAATCAGCACCGCGAGCCCTTTAAAACACGCGTCCCGCTTTAACGCGCGCGGCGGCGTCACGTCGCTTTCCCAGACAGACGACAAACGCGCACATATGAACGCTGATACTTATAGTAAGCAATACATAGATTAACAAATTAATGGAATATTAACACAACTGCGTTATTATTGCTAGTATATACAACTAGTTACTTATAAAGGGGAATGAGATATTCATAAGTATAAATAATTAAATAGTAAAGCCGACATGCAATAAATAAACGAGAACTGATGCATAATGTTGTGATGCTGCAAAAATGAAACCAAAAAGTAAATCGCTGACATATTTCAAATTAGTTTTTTTTAATAGCCTACATACATTTTTTGACAATTTAATTTTTGAATTAAATAACCAGAGTGAATAAAATAAAATTTATTTTAATTTAACGCTGTTGTTCTGAATGTTATTCTACATTGAATGCCTCATGTGTTGAATGCATTTGCAAATGGTTCGTGTTCTGCACTAAAAAAAGACACTGACTGACACACACACACACACACAGTGTCTCGCGCACTCAGCAAAACAGATCTGAGCGACTCCGAGCGCAACTTCAGCGCGTTTGGAAACGCCGTGAAGAACGACGCACTCACCGAACGCGTCAGGAATCGTCCGGAGCAGCGGATGACGGTGCCCGGTGCAACCGAAGAGAATCCGGCGGGAGTTTGTCGCTGTTGTCGGCGAATTTGTGCCCGTGTTGATCCTCTTTCTCTCGCGCTGAAGCCAGACGTCATATGATTTGCTTTGGTCACGTGGTTTCATTCATGAAGGCGCTACGCAACGCCAGCGCGACTCTTAAAGGAACAGGCGCACGCTGAGCGCTCAGACATGTAGCCAGCATTTTAATACAAAACACATTAAGCACAACATATTTACAAGTGCGACTGAAAATGTTACTTAAATGTATGCAAGTATATTTGTTTCTAAGGTAAAGCACGGCTGAGGACTGGTGATATTGGAGCCTGCTGTTGCTATGGTTACAAGAGCTTGTGTCTCCAGTAAGCTGATAACTCACAAATATCAGCTTATTAAAATAACCAGCTTTCCCCGTTTACATGCACATCAGTAACCTGACAACGCAAATAAGCTGCGTTTACATGACTTCATTAATAAATCAGGTTATTTCCCTGTAGTGACATCAAAATATAATCATTTGCGTATCTGACTCCGAGTAGGCTATTCCATACATTTGTCAGTTGTGATGTTAAATTAAGCTTGCAACGTGGGGAAACTTACAGCTCGTATATTATCCTCTCTTGCAGTTATACACGCAGCATTGTGACTGAACCACTTCTGCTGCACGAAATGAGAACACATTTTTATCATTTTCTGAGTCATGAAAAAGTCTGCTTTTGTGATACATTTCCTATTTTCGAGACGTTTGCTCGGTCTAGATGCGCTTAAACCTGCACTAACGATGCGTTCCTATCATGTATCACACATGCACACTTCAATAAGCGGACAGAAAGTGGCTTATTGCGTTTACATGCCGCGCTAAATCAGAGTAAGAGGCAAAAATCTACCGGTGTCAACCGGTTTATGCTTACGCCGTTTATGACCTTACTCCGATAAAAGAAAACGGGTTACCGCATTTACAAGACCAAGTGCGTTTTCGGCTTATTAAGCATAATCGGCTTAAGAACGTGCATGTAAACGCGCTCAGTATTTCCTAATTTATGGAGTAATAAAAAGAAAAATCCCCGCAGGAAAAACCTCTAATATGGCAAAAAAAAAAAAAAATCATACAAGAATTTTGAACCTGACTTTATCCAGTCTTCATATTAATATTCTGGAAATGAATGCAAAATACTGCATATTTCATGAGATAATGCATCATTTGCATATTTAAACAACCTTTCAGTAAACTTGTAACAAAACAAGTTTGTAATCAATCAACTAAGGAATTATAGTGATATTTATGTTGAAATATACCCTGGAGTGTCTTGCCTTAAACACAATAATATGAAACACATAATCAGAACATCACTACAGTGCTTTAAAACCAACTGAATGAAAAACAGGCGTATAGGGCTAAACCGGTCCGGGATGGAGATCTGCGGTGAAGCAGCATTGACCTGCATCAGAAGTGCATGGGTTGTTCACACTGGAGCTGTGGTCCGCAGGAGGAAGCTGACGTGATGATTCACTGCGGTTTAGACGAACCGTCAGAACCAGAGCCCATCTTCCTCTTTCTCTCCGCAGCCGCCAGCTGTACGGCAATGATAAAATATATCCGTTCAAACACACACTTCTCTGTTCACACTCCTGCCCAGCAGCTCTTTTCAGAGAATCTCAGTGCTGCGGAAGCTCCGACACAAATAAAGAGCTGAAATGCATCTGCTGCACGTAAGGTGGTTTTGAGTGAACATCAAGATAGATTTGTGGTATCTAATAGACACTTCCAGACAGCGCTCGGGAAAGACGGCTTAGATGTGTGTTGATTCTGTGCCAGATGTCAATTAGATGGTATCGCAATAGTTTACCCAAAATATGTTATTTCTTCTGAGCTGCACTTTTGTGCACAACAAAACAGATGGACTGCCAAGCTCAAAAAGTACAGAAAAGCAACATAAAATTAGTTCATATTGAAACATTAAAGGAGACATATTATGCCCCTTTTTACAATGTGTAATATAAGTCTCTGGTGTCCCCAGAATGTGTCTGTGAAGTTTCAGCTCAAAATACTCCACAGATCAATTATTACATCATTTTGAAAATGCCTATTTTGAGTGGAAGCAGAAACAAGCTGTTTTGTTATGTCTGTGAAGGTAAACAGCTGGGAAATAAATCTCATGTTTATTTTAGATCTGTGTGGCAGCAGCAATATACAGTAAATAAATCAATAAATGCACTTCTCTGTTGTCTCGTCTGAGGCTGGGACTCTAAACAGTGTTCTGTGCTCGTCTGTGCAGCCAAACACAGAACAGTTAGCATGCTTCGCTCAAACTTTCATCACGGCATTAGAACTAGTACACCGTTGTCTCTTGCGAAATCAAATGACGGCGCCGTGGGTGTAAACTTACAGATTAAGAGGTGGTAATATTATAATGAGATCCCTTTGCCACGTCACCAAGGGAACGAAATCAGACGCTCGTTTTCTCAGACGCTTGCAGAAAAAGGCTTCCCAAAACAAAGTTACTGGGTTAATCTTTTTCACGTTTCCTTGGTTGGCAGATGCACCGGAGACCTGATTATAGCACTTAAAACCTGGAAAAGTCAGATTTTCATGATATGTCACCTTTAACAAAAGTGGACTTTTTGAACATTCAGAACGTTTCAGTAACTTAGTAGGAGCAGAAAGTTCTTGATAAAAATGATTTTGTGGTGAAGTAAATAATATAGAAAAACAAATGTAACTTCTACATTAAATAATTTAGTTCAGGCAAGAATAAAAAAAAAAGAGTAAATTAATTATTAGTACTCAATTTAATCTTGTTGAATTTAAAGTTTGAACATAAGTATATTTTACTTGGGAATTGTTTGTTATGTTTACAAAGATTGTTTAAGTAAATATCAAAGTCATGATCCCGTTGTTCCCATCATGCACTTGGGCATGAATAATTAATAAGGTACACTGTTTTATGGTTGCTTTTGTTGTTAGGTTTAGTTACTTGCTGATGTTTTGTGACAGCTAGAGTTCATTTTCTACTCAAAATGACCCATTCATACTCAAACACTATTCACTGATTGTTACCGTCTTTGTGTATCATGTGCCAAGTATTGAGGTCTCTGTTCATTTGGTTCATAACTACATTGAATCAACATATTACCTTAAAAAGACTAAGGAGCTGTCTACTTGCTTACGTACATGTGTAAGTGAACCAAGTGCTTTATTCAGTGCTATGTTGTTTGAGTAAAGTTTACAAACCGTGACTGAGTGAAATGTACTTGCAGGGTAAACTTAAAATAATTAAGTAGAAATTACTCATCAAACTATAACTGGCCATGTTAAATTTACTTATTTCCTTTGCTAATTTTATATAACTTAAGTAGATTTTACTTCATTTCATACTTAAGTTTTACTTAAAACATATGCGTGCAAAAACTTGCAAAATAAAAAATAAGTAAATTTTACTTACAGTGTACATCGTTCATAGAACAATTTTCCTAAAACATTTGAGTTCTAGTTTGTTTTTATTGTTTTTACTTGTTTCAGAATGTTCAGGTAACGTTCAACACTAACGTTTCTAAAATGTTTGCAAATTGCTAAAATGGAATTCTTAGATGGAATTCCTTTAATGTTCGCTTAACCGTAGAAAAATTCAAACATTTAAAAATCTATACATTTGAACATTCAAATAACATTCAGAAGTAATGTTTCTATAACTTGAGAATGTTATTAAAGCGTTCTTTATACATGGTTCATGGAATAGTTTTCCTAGAAAATTTTAGTTGGACATTCCTCTAGAATTTTTAAATGTTACTACTTGTTTCAGAATGTTAAGAGAACATTCAAAAGTAACGTTTCGATAATGTCAGCAAAATGCTAAAATGGAACGTTCCTTTAACATTTCGCATAAGCACAAAAAATCTGAAACATTTAAAAATCGATACATTTTGAAAACATTCAGAAATAATGTTTCTATAACTTAATGGGAACATTAGCACAACGTTCTTAAAACATTTTTGTTAGCTGGAGTAGTAGGATGTTTGTCTAATGTTTTTTAAATGTTGCGAAGTTCAGAGAACATTCAAAAATATAATTCCCATAATGATAAAAGCAAAATTATAAAATGGAATGTTTCCTTAAGGTTTGCATAACCACAAAAATAAATAAAGTAAATAAACATTTTAAAAACGGAACGTACAAAAATAACATAGTAGCACAACATTCTCGCATTCTTTGGGGTTAACTTTATACTAAATATTCGTTTTAAAACCTATATTTCATACAAGCTGTAATTTTCTGATCAACAAAAGCAGACGGGCTGTCAATCTCAAAAAAAGACAGAATAGCAACATAAAAGTAGTTTAAATTACTCATGATAATTTAGTGTAAGGAACAGACCACGATGTCATTATTTTTACTTTCAGATGAACAATCCTGTTAAAACTACAAAAACTAATCTGAAGCAGTAAAAAACGGTTCATCAATGGGCAAAAGCTCTTTTGAATAAACTTGTTTGAGAACGGTGCAAACGGCTGATTGCGTTGGTGGAATATCATCAGAAAATGATGAACGACGTCCTGCGTGTTTCCAGAGGAATAACAGGAGCGTAAGATTCGTTTGACTTATCAGCGTTTGAGAGCGGTGGGCTGACCGAGGAAGAACCTCTGGAATAAAAGGAGGATTATGGAACTCTTTAGCGCCTCCTCGACTTCCAATCAGACACAAATAAACAGCGGCCGTCAGAAACACAAACACAAGAGCAGCCCTGGAACTAATCCTGCTGTCCCTGCCTGTGAAGACATCGTCCTGAAGAGACACACTGAGGAACAGAAATCAACTCGAACTCCGAAACGTTGTAAAAATGAAAATGCCTGTGTTGTAATTGAAGGAAGTATCAGGAATCTGCTCCGGTCAGACTCAGACACTTCAACTTTAATAGACTCAGAGGAAATAAAGAGCGGAAGGCTTTCATGAGGACGTCAACTTGTAGATGTCTTCTCATCTTTCTAAATGTTGATGCTTCATATTGATTTGTCATTTGATCATTGTGGCTGCACTACAGAATAAAACCATCAGGATCACATGGAGAAGGTGTTTAAACATGCCATCACAAACACCATTATCTTGGCTAAACATTCTTACAACGTCCTGGGAAAGTTCTCTCAAAGTTGTGTTAAAGGGATAGTTCACCCAAAAACTAAAATTCTGTTATTAATTTTTGAGTGAACTATCCCTCTAACAAACGTTCTTCCAGTGACATCAATGGAATGTTTGTTATCTGGTCTTTAATAATGTTTTCAAAACTTTAGCACAAAAGCATCATTTATACATCACTCATGGAACATATTTTTCCTGAAAGGTTTTATGGATGTTCGTCTAATGTTTTTTTAAATGTTATCACCTGTTTTAGAACAATTAGAGAACACTCAAAAGTAACATTTGCGTTTGCAAAATGATACATTTAAAAAAAATTTAAATACACATTCAAAGAACATTCATAAATAACGTTCCCTTAATGTTTGCAAAGTTATACAATGGAATGTTTCTTTAACAGTTGCATAACTAAGAAAAACCTTTTTAAAAACATTTTAAATGTTCAAGTAACATTCAGATATAACTTAATGGGAACATTAGCAAAACACTCTTAAGGCTGATTTATACTTCTGCGTCAGACCTACGCCGTAGCTTACGCATAGACGCACACCCATACGCCGTAGCCTGACGTGCACCTCTCCAAAAATCTAACAGCGCGTCAATTCTACGCGGACCGCAAGCACTGTGATTGGTCTGCAAGAACCCCTCCCTCCATATGTACTTGAGTTTTGTGTGTGTTTATGTGCACTTTAATATATTTTAATGTTACACCTTCTTATATAAAATAAAACAAAGCAAAGAACAAGCGTCTTATCATTTATGATACTACATAGCATTATACATCAGTAGTTGTCCGCAACAAACAATGTTGATCTGCCGTGGTACAAGTCCTTGTGCAGATTGAAAGAATGCCATCATCTCCTGTTTCATTGTTGTCTCCTTTTTGTAGTTTTAAATAATGATTTAATATTTATTTGCCGCCGTGACGGCTATAATGCTTCTCCGACGAGCTGCTGCTTCTCTGGCTTTTGCCGTGGTACTGCGGGTTACACCAGCAACATGCCCGTGGACACTGCTGACTAGCGGTTTGCATGTGTACTGCACGTTGACACGGACAACGACGCAGAAGTATAAATGAAAACTGACGCATAACCTACGGCGTAAAGGCTACGGCGTAGGTCCGACGCAGAAGTATAAATCAGCCTTTAGAAGGCATTTTTGTTATCTGTGATTCTACAGTATTGTTCAGGCAGATCTTCATGTGTTTGCTCTGCTGGTTCTCTGAGTTTGTGTGTCCCCTGCATGACCTTTGACCTGTAGGTCAGAGCAGCTTCAGAAGTGACCCTGACGCTTCTAAAACTGGACTGGTGTCTTCAGAGTGACACGCACTCATCTCCATGCCAGCGGAGCAGAGAAACATCTGCACAATGCAGCTCTAGAAATAGCCTGAGCCTCCAGCGTTCCTCACATCAGCCCGACTGACTCAGAGCTGCAGGTCCAGAATTCACGAGAACTGCATGCACAACATTCACACAACTACAGCTGTATGCGAGAAAAGCATGCGTCTCTGCGGACTCTGACTTTTAATACACTTTAATAATTCTCTATTTTTAATTTTTAATGTTTTTTGTATTTCTTATGCATATTTTTAACATGAAGCACTTGTGTATGAAATATGCTAAAAAAAAATCTTGCCTTACCTAAACTCACCACTGCACTGATATTAAATTGTTGTGCATGGTTGTCAAGAGCGTTGCTAGGGTGTTTTGAATTGTTGCTAAGGCATTGCTAAATGGTGTTTTGAGTTGTTGCCAGGGCGTTGCTATGGTGTTTTGAATTGTTGCCAAGGCATTGCTATGGGGTTTTCTGAGTTGTTGTCAGGGCGTTGCTAGGGTGTTTTGAGTTGTTGCTAGGGCGTTGCTATACAGTGTTTTGTGTTGTTGCCAGGGCATTACTACGGTGTTTTGAGTTGTTGCCAGGGTGTTGCTAGGGTATTTTGAGTTTTTACCAGGGCGTTGCTATAGGGTGTTTTGAGTTGTTGCCAGGGTGTTGCTACACGTTGTTTTGAGTTGTTGCCAGAGCGTTGCTATGGGGTTTTGATTTGTTGCCAGGGCATTGCTACGGTGTTTTGAGATGTTGCCAGGGTGTTGCTAGAGTATTTTGAGTTTTTACCATAGCGTTGCTGTAGGGTGTTTTGAGTTGTTGCCAGAGCGTTGCTATGGGGTTTTGATTTGTTGCCAGGGCATTGCTACGGTGTTTTGAGATGTTGCCAGGGTGTTGCTAGAGTATTTTGAGTTTTTACCATAGCGTTGCTGTAGGGTGTTTTGAGTTGTTGCCAGAGCGTTGCTATACTGTGTTTTGAGTTGTTGCCAGAGCGTTGCTATACTGTGTTTTGAGTTGTTGCCAGAGCGTTGCTATACTGTGTTTTGAGTTGTTGCCAGAGCGTTGCTATACTGTGTTTTGAGTTGTTGCCACGGTGTTATTAGGGTATTTTGAGTTGTTACCAGGGCATTGCTAGGGTGTTTTGATTTGTTGCCAAGGCATTGCTATAGTGTTTTGAGTTGTTGCCAGGGCATTGCTATGGGGTTTTCTGAGTTGTTGTCAGGGTGTTTTGAGTTGTTGCCAGAGCATTGCTAGGGTGTTTTGAATTGTTGCCAGGGCGTTGCTATACAGTGTTTTGAGTTGTTGCCAGGGTGTTGCTAGGGTGTTTTGATTTGTTGCCAAGGCATTGCTATAGTGTTTTGAGTTGTCGCCAAGGCATTGCTATGGAGTTTTCCGAGTTGTTGTCAGGGGTGTTGCTGTTTTGAGTTGTTGCCAGGGTGTTGCTATAGGGTGTTCTGAGTTGTTGCCAGGGTGTTGCTAGGGTGTTTTGATTTGTTGCCAAGGCATCGCTATAGTGTTTTGAGTTGTTGCCAGGGCATTGCTCTGGGGTTTTCAGAGTTGTTGCCAGGGCGTTGCTTTGGGGTTTTGATTTGTTGCCAGGGCATTACTACGGTGTTTTGAGATGTTGCCAGGGTGTTGCTAGGGTATTTTGAGTTTTTACCATAGCGTTGCTGTAGGGTGTTTTGAGTTGTTGCCAGAGCGTTGCTATACTGTGTTTTGAGTTGTTGCCAGGGCAATGCTAGTTTTGAGTTGTTGCCAGGGCGTTGTTAGGGTGTTTTGAGTTGTTGCCAGGGTGTTATTAGGGTATTTTGAGTTGTTGCCAGGGCATTGCTATGGGGTTTTCCAAGTTGTTGTCAGGGGTGTTGCTAGGGTGTTTTGAGTTGTTGCCAGGGTGTTGCTATAGGGTGTTTTGAGTTGTTGTCAGAGCATTGCTAGGGTGTTTTGAATTGTTGCCAGGGCGTTGCTATACAGTGTTTTGAGTTGTTGCCAGGGCATTGCTATGGGGTTTTCCGAGTTGTTGCCAGGGTGTTGCTAGGGTATTTTGAGTTGTTTCCAGGGTGTTGCTATACAGTGTTTTGAATTGTTGCCAGGGTGTTGCTAGGGTGTTTTGATTTGTTGCCAAGGCATTGCTATAGTGTTTTGAGTTGTTGCCAGGGCATTGCTCTGGGGTTTTCAGAGTTGTTGTCAGGGGTGTTGCTGTTTTAAGTTGTTGCCAGGGTGTTGCTATGGGGTGTTTTGAGTTGTTGTTAGGTCATTGCTATTGATAGTTTTCACGTGACGTCACACCCTTATAGGAACGCCCACCTGGAGGGCAAAACGAAGCTTTGCTCCACTGACCGCCAGTTATTTTCACGCAGTTTGCATTAAGTAGTAATGTAGTAAAACGCAGATATTAAAAGGCGAAATTCAGTAAACACCTTGTGTATATTTTGTACAGGCAAGCAGATGAAGCCAGAATATAAACGCAATGTGCAAAGTTTCACATTAAATGGTTTCCCATAGAAAACCATTAGAAGGAAAACACTGAACCATTAAGCGGATTGCGTTCATATTCCGGCCTCATCTGCTTGCCTATGTAAACTATGCATATAATATAGAGAATATTACGGTTTTAAATATATTAAGGCACTTTAAGTGTTTTTACGTTTTGTTGCACTGTTTAATGATTTAAATATTGCCGCGGGTGCTTAATATGGATTGCAAATGGCCAAAACTTGCATTTTGTTCACATAACTTTGTTTTATTCTTTTGAGAGGTGATCTAAATATTTGCGGCTGTGAAACAGATGGAAAATTGACAGGCTTGTGCTGCAGATCTATGGATGTTTTGCCCTCCAGGTCTTTGAGCCGGTCACGTGACTGAAAGCTATAGGGTGTTTGTGTTGGTACCAGGATGTTGCTATGTTGTTAAGTTGTTGCCAGTGCATTGCTATAGGGTTGCTAGGGTATCAAGAGTTACATTTTAAAACATTGCCATGCAGTTGCTAAGGTGTCTGTTTTTAGCATTTCTAAAACTTACCTGTGGGATTTCTTCACCTGTTTTATGGGTCAGCAGGTGAAAATGGTGCATCTGATCAAGTGCTATCTTTCAGTATTATAACTAGACTCACTAAAAACTGAACAGTTCAATGAATGAAATCCTTTCGCAATCACATGGAGAAACCGTTTACTGTAAAGCACAAGGAACAAGCGACTACTGAGAAAACTTGCGCAATGCTGGTGGTTTCAGTGTTCAGCACCTGAAGGGTGGTGTGCCGTGTGTTTGTTCTCCTGTATAGTTGAGTAATGGCTTTCAGAGAAAAACCTTCAGTTAATTTGCTTAAAGAAACATTAATTATTTATAGTTTGCTCCCTCTTTAATTACATGTCTGGAACAAACGCAACAATGTTCTCGCTCATCAGGAACACAGTTCATCAATGAAGCCGACGGAAATAAAACCACAAGCGTAAGCAAAAACAGCTTTTCTTTAACTGTCAGAACCGTTTATGCAGTTTTCATATTCTGCAATAGAAATACACAGAACAGACAAACAGAAAGATGCTTCACGCCTGATAATCGGTTTACAAAACACTGGCTGTTTGACATTCATTATTTTCTCCAGAATTTTAAAAAACAAACAACAAATATAAGTGTCCAGGTCTGCAATACATCCTGATAAAATGTTTCAGAAAGAATTTACAGGTAAGGTATTAAAAAGAAATCAACAGAATAAATCCAATTTAAAGAGCAAAAAAGCAAAATAAAAGTTGTTGCCAGGGCGTTGCTAGAGGGTTTTGAGTTGTTGCCAGGGGGTTGCTATAGAGTTGCTATGGGGTTTTGAGTGTTGTTAGGGTGTTGCTATAGGGTGATTTGAGTTGTTGCCAGGTGTTGTTAAAGGCTGTTTTGAATTGTTGCCAGGACATTTCTATATGGTGTTTTGAGTTGTTGCCAAGGAGGTGCTATAGGGTTGCTATGGGGTTTTGAGTTCTTGTCAGGCTGTTGCTATATGGTTGCCAGGGTGTTGCAATAAGGGAGCCGGTCACGTGACTGAAAGCTATAGGGTGTTTGTGTTGGTACCAGGATGTTGCTATGTTGTTAAGTTGTTGCCAGTGCATTGCTATAGGGTTGCTAGGGTATCAAGAGTTACATTTTAAAACATTGCCATGCAGTTGCTAAGGTGTCTGTTTTTAGCATTTCTAAAACTTACCTGTGGGATTTCTTCACCTGTTTTATGGGTCAGCAGGTGAAAATGGTGCATCTGATCAAGTGCTATCTTTCAGTATTATAACTAGACTCACTAAAAACTGAACAGTTCAATGAATGAAATCCTTTCGCAATCACATGGAGAAACCGTTTACTGTAAAGCACAAGGAACAAGCGACTACTGAGAAAACTTGCGCAATGCTGGTGGTTTCAGTGTTCAGCACCTGAAGGGTGGTGTGCCGTGTGTTTGTTCTCCTGTATAGTTGAGTAATGGCTTTCAGAGAAAAACCTTCAGTTAATTTGCTTAAAGAAACATTCATTATTTATAGTTTGCTCCCTCTTTAATTACATGTCTGGAACAAACGCAACAATGTTCTCGCTCATCAGGAACACAGTTCATCAATGAAGCCGACGGAAATAAAACCACAAGCGTAAGCAAAAACAGCTTTTCTTTAACTGTCAGAACCGTTTATGCAGTTTTCATATTCTGCAATAGAAATACACAGAACAGACAAACAGAAAGATGCTTCACGCCTGATAATCGGTTTACAAAACACTGGCTGTTTGACATTCATTATTTTCTCCAGAATTTTAAAAAACAAACAACAAATATAAGTGTCCAGGTCTGCAATACATCCTGATAAAATGTTTCAGAAAGAATTTACAGGTAAGGTATTAAAAAGAAATCAACAGAATAAATCCAATTTAAAGAGCAAAAAAGCAAAATAAAAGTTGTTGCCAGGGCGTTGCTAGAGGGTTTTGAGTTGTTGCCAGGGGGTTGCTATAGAGTTGCTATGGGGTTTTGAGTGTTGTTAGGGTGTTGCTATAGGGTGATTTGAGTTGTTGCCAGGTGTTGTTAAAGGCTGTTTTGAATTGTTGCCAGGACATTTCTATATGGTGTTTTGAGTTGTTGCCAAGGAGGTGCTATAGGGTTGCTATGGGGTTTTGAGTTCTTGTCAGGCTGTTGCTATATGGTTGCCAGGGTGTTGCAATAAGGTGTTTTGAGTTGTTGCCAGGCCATTTCTATAGGGGGTATTGCGTTGTTGCCAAAGCATTGCTATGGGGTTTTGAGTTCTTGTCAGGCTGTTGCTATATGGTTGCCAGGGCGTTGCAATAAGGTGTTTTGAGTTGTTGCCAGGCCATTTCTATAGGGGGTGTTGCGTTGTTGCCAAGGCGTTGCTATAGGGGTTTTGAGTTGTTGCCAGGGCATTGCTATAGGGGTTTTGAGTTGTTGCCAGGGCGTTGCTATATGAGTTTTGAGTTGTTGCCAGGGCGTTGCTATAGGGGTTTTGAGTTGTTGCCAGGGCGTTGCTATAAGGTGTTTTGAGTTGTTGCCAGGGTGTTGCTATAGGGTGTGGTGAGTTGTTGCCAGGGCGTTGCTATAGGCTGTGGTGAGTAGTTGCCATGGCGTTGCTATAGGGGTTTTGAGTTGTTGCCAGTGCGTTGCTATAGGGTGTTTTGAGTTGTTGCCAGGGCGTTACTATATAGGGTGTTTTAAGTTGTTGCCAGGGCGTTGCTATAGGGTGTGGCGAGTTGTTGCCAGGGCATTGCTATACGGGTTTTGAGTTGTTGCCAGGGCATTGCTATAGGGTGTGGTGAGTTGTTGCCAGTGCATTGCTATAGGGTGTTTTGAGTTGTTGCCAAGGCGTTGCTATAGGGGTTTTGAGTTGTTGCCAGTGCGTTGCTATAGGGTGTGGTGAGTAGTTGCCATGGCGTTGCTATAGGGGTTTTGAGTTGTTGCCAGTGCGTTGCTATAGGGTGTTTTGAGTTGTTGCCAGGGCGTTGCTATATAGGGTGTTTTAAGTTGTTGCCAGGGCGTTGCTATAGGGTGTGGCGAGTTGTTGCCAGGGCATTGCTATAGGGGTTTTGAGTTGTTGCCAGGGCATTGCTATAGGGTGTGGTGAGTTGTTGCCAGTGCGTTGCTATAGGGGTTTTGAGTTGTTGCCAGGGCGTTGCTATAGGGTGTGGTGAGTTGTTGCTAGGGTGTTGCTATAGGGGTTTTGAGTTGTTGCCAGGGCGTTGCTATATAGGGTGTTCTGAGTTGTTGCCAGGGCGTTGCTATAGGGTGTGGTGAGTTGTTGCCAGGGCGTTGCTATAGGGTGTGGTGAGTTGTTGCCAGGGCGTTGCTATAGGGTGTTTTGAGTTGTTGCCAGGGTGTTGCTATAGGGTGTGGTGAGTTGTTGCCAGGGCGTTGCTATAGGGGTTTTGAGTTGTTGCCAGGGCGTTGCTATAAGGTGTTTTGAGTTGTTGCCAGGGTGTTGCTATAGGGTGTGGTGAGTTGTTGCCAGGGCGTTGCTATAGGGTGTGGTGAGTTGTTGCCAGGGCATTGCTATAGGGGTTGTTGCCAGGGCGTTGCTATAAGGTGTTCTGATATCTTGTTAACCAAAACAAAATCAACAAGTCTGACAGTTCATGTATGCAAAACGTGTGTCATGTGTCCAGTTTAATCCTAGAACAAAGTAACCATTTACATAAAAACATGTTTGGAAACCATTTACATTATTCCCTTTGAATTGTCATGGACTTTATAGATATGAAGGTGCAAATAATAATATTAATAACACTCTTTATGACTTGTGTTTCCCGGTGTAATACTGTACCAGTGTAACAGGAGGCGCTCTGTCAGCACAAGCACAGACCCATAATGCATTTCAGTCTGAATGTGCATGTGTGTGTGTGTGGATGGACGGCACAGTTCTTGTATTGTCCTCTGTGTGTGTGTGTGTGTTCACTTCTTGACGCCGCTCCTGTTGTTGAACAGGTTCACTCTGCTCTTGGTGACGACTGACGTGGACGAGACGCCCGGTTGCTGCAGCACTTTATCCAGCGTCGTCTTCTTGATGGCAGTGGGTGAGATCTTCTCCTGATCGGCCAGAAACTGTAGCTCCCTGTGAGGAGGAACACAGGCGGGATGAGTGACTAACAACAGGGAAAGAACCGACAAAGGGGCGTCTTTCTACCTTATTTAGCACTAAAAGGTGCATATCATTAAATTATTACTAATTATTTTTATTATTTATTTAAACAATTACTTTACTATTCTAAAGTACTAATATGCACACTTTATGTTCACTTTGCATTTCATTTTAAGTTTCTGTGTTTATCTGACCATAGTTTTTAATCAAAGGTCTTTACTAAAACCTACCAAAATACACATTATAACTTGAGACAGAAATATATTACTATTGCACAGAAGAATGTACTTCTCAAATAATAATAATAATAATTATTATTATTATTATTTACAAATTTGTTATTCATGTTTTCATTTTAACAGTAAACCTCTGTTGTGCAGCACTTTGAAATAAAATAAACTGTTGAATTTTCATTGGATTACATGTTAAAAGATTAATTAAACTGTTAAAGTTTTATGAATTAATTTGATTATTGCCATTAACACATTTGTATTAATTAATAAAAATTAAAACAGAATTTCTGAAAAAATAAAACATTTCATAGGGCCCCATTATTGTAAAAAGCGTAATCAGTTATAAAACTGGGAAAGTTTTACCAAATTCAATTGATTTGGCATGCTTTTCGATTGTTAAAATTGAATTCAACCATTCAAATGGATTCCAGAAAATTTAAAAAAATAATAATAAATTAATAAAATAAAAAATAAACAGAATTTGGTAAAAAATAAAACCGATTTCAGAGATTTAGAAATTTGATAAACTGTTGTTAAACTGTATACATTTCATATTTTCAATGCATTAGACATGATGCTTTTTTGATTACTAAAAATTTCATTTAACCATTAAAACTGAATCCAGAAACATAAGTGGAAAAAACCATTTAGGAAAAAATAAAATGGATTTCATAAGGCACTAGAAATTGAATTGTTGCTAAAATTTTACTAATTGTTGTTAAACTTTGCAAGTTTCATAATTTTAATTCATTAGACATGCTTTTGATTACTAAAAAATAAATTGGTTTGACCATTAATTCAACCAAACTAAATCCAGAAAAATGTAAGTGGGGGTAAAAAAAACAAAACAATTTTAAGGCAGTACAGACTGCTGTACCCCAAAGGTAAATTATTTGCAATTGTTTTCTGACAGTAAACAGCATGAAAGTAATTGAACACTTTTTAAAATTGAAAAACGAATTAAACATGCATAATCCATAAGGCCATCAGCTGTTGTTCAGCATTAGCTTATTAGGTTTACATTGAAATTTTATGAATGCTTACATTTTTTATAATCTGTCTGTAAATGTTTGTATCTCGGGGATACGTCGCCCTTTTAGGGGAATAAATCAAGATATAAAACATACATATATAGACCCTGAGATTTTGTGGCTTGTGTTTTAGAAAATCAAATCTTTTTGTAATCCTGACAAAATGCATATCGTTGGAAATGTCTGACAGTACAGTTTCCATATTTGGTAACTGTTTTGTAATAGAAGTGATACTGTGACAGAAATTGATTGATTTGTGACAGAAAACCACATCAGAATAATTCATTAGAGTTTGGGTGTAACCCAGTGGTTATTTTTGGTATAGCGCCCAAACAAAATCTCACAGGAACCACAATTTTTGTGATATCAACTTCAAATTTGGAACATAACTTGGTTAGACATGTGACTTTGATTTTATAGCAATTTTAGAGTGCAACATACTTTATATAAAATAAAATAAAATAAAATAAATACTACATTACCTTTAGTGTAAACCTAAACTCCAAAGCATAATGACCCAAAACACAACTTTAAACACCATTTATGTTACAGTAAGAAGTTTAAGAATGTGTGTAATGTTTGTATCATGCACTGCATGAGAGCCGGAGTCATGTGACGTGAAGTACCAATAAAGCTTGAGCTCCCAGTCTGACCGCCAGTCGCCGTGGCAACCCCATCTTCACCCCACCGTCAGCCAGAGCATCAAGAGCCGTGAACGCCTGACAAACACATGTGCTTTACATCATCTCTAGACACACAGTTATTGTTGGTTTATTTTTAACACCATGTCAGGAGCAGGGCTACTTTCATATTGAAAAAAAAACAAAAAAAAAATTCTTAACATAAAAGACATTTAAGATGAATACTTATTAGGATTAATAATATTTTTTTGGAATAAATCAAGATATAAAACATACATATATAGACCCTGAGATTTTGTGGCTTGTGTTTTAGAAAATCAAATCTTTTTGTAATCCTGACAAAATGCATATCGTTGGAAATGTCTGACAGTACAGTTTCCATATTTGGTAACTGTTTTGTAATAGAAGTGATACTGTGACAGAAATTGATTGATTTGTGACAGAAAACCACATCAGAATAATTCATTAGAGTTTGGGTGTAACCCAGTGGTTATTTTTGGTATAGCGCCCAAACAAAATCTCACAGGAACCACAATTTTTGTGATATCAACTTCAAATTTGGAACATAACTTGGTTAGACATGTGACTTTGATTTTATAGCAATTTTAGAGTGCAACATACTTTATATAAAATAAAATAAAATAAAATAAATACTACATTACCTTTAGTGTAAACCTAAACTTCTATAACTTTTTTTATAGTTTCTTTTTTTTTTTTTGAAATGCTTTCACTTCTTGCGTGTCTTCTTTAAAAAGAGACCAACTTTAGGTCTGTATTCCAAAGCATTCAGGAATTACAACCATGCTGTAACAAGCATTGATATACAAGTGTTCTGTTTTCAGTGAATTTATACCAACAAAGGAGCGACGTATCCCGGGGGATACAAACATTACAATCAAATATGTGTCCCTGGAGCACAAAACCAGTCATAAGGGTCAATTTTTGTAAATTTAGATTTATGCATCATCTGAAAGCTGAATAAATAAGCTTTCCATTGATGTATGGTTTGTTGAAAATGGACATGGAAAAGGACACGAAAATATGAAAATCTGGAATCTGAGGGTGCAAAAAAATCTAAATATTGAGAAAATCATCTTTAAAGTACAAAAAAAAAAATTCTTAACATAAAAGACATTTAAGATGAATACTTATTAGGATTAATAATATTTTTTAAAATACATCCATTAAATGTTAAACTACCAGTCAAAACTTTGGAATTAAGATGTCATGTTTATGTCTCTTCTGCTCACCAAGGCTGCATTTATTTGATCAAAAATATGTTAAAAATAGTGAAATATTATTAGAATTTAAAACAGCCGTTTCTATGTGAATATCTGTTAAACTGTAATTTATTCCTGTGATCAAAGCTGTATTTTCAGCATCATTACTCCAG
>NW_015547652.1:68622-69913 GCF_001515605.1 Sinocyclocheilus anshuiensis
TATGCTGCTTTGCTGCTCAAGAAACATTTCTGATTATTATCAATGTTGAAAACAGTTGTGCTTCACAATATTTTTGTGATACACTACTGTTCAATTTTTTTTTTTAAGTAATTAATACTTTTATTCATCAAGGTTGCATTAAATTGATCAAAAGTGACAGTAAACACATATATAATGTTGCAAAAGATTTCTATTTTAAATAAATGCTGTTCTTCTGAACTTTCTATTTACCCCAGCGACTTAAGACTGCTTTTGTGCTGCAGGGTCACGTATAAGAGTCAAGTTTAGAAAAAAAAATCATGAGTCCCAATAAGTTGGAAAATAGCAATAAATTAATTAATCTGATGTCTCTTTATGGTTCGCCCTATTTAGGGTTAAGCAGCTGAGGTCACCTGGTCCGGATGCAGGAGGCCTCCACAGCGTTGATGAGGAGACTCCGGAAGCCTCCGCTCTCCAGAAAGTGCAGTGCGTGGATGGTAGCGCCACCTGGTGAGCAGACGTTGTCCTTCAGCTGTCCCGGGTGCTGCTCCGAGTCCAGAAGCATCTTAGCTGCTCCCTAAGACAGAATAAAGACCACGCTACAGACATGCACCGCACTGGTGATGGACACAGTGCACAAAGAGAGCATACACTTCTGTAATAAATAGGGATGTGACCATATCAAAATTTCACGATGCGGTAATATCGCGATATGAAGCTCACGATACGATATTTACCACAAAAAGAAAAGAATTGGGAAAGAGGAAAGAATTTTTTACATTTTAAAGTTACATTATTCTATCTAATGCACTTTGAGAGTTCAGAATGAAGAGTGAAGAGCCATGTTCTTAACTAAGAAAACTTTAGTTAGAAAAAGTCAGTGAATTGACTTGTAGCTGAACTTTAAAGGAGACTCAGCCCTCTTCTTATTTGTGATCTACTCACACCGGTGAATTTGGAAGCCAAACAAATTAGAATATAATAATAATAATAATGATAATTTTATATTATTAATCCTATGATAATAATAACCATATATTATAAAACAATTGCACTGTAAAATAAATGAAAATGAATGTTTCATAGCTATATTAGCTATATTTTACACTACAGTAGAGAAATAACAATACTTCTTTCCTAATTTCTACACTTGAGAGAGATATTGTGAATTTGAACTGAAATATATTTTAAAAACTACACTTTTTGCCCAGAACACCTATTGTTTCATATCGTCATGTGACTGTGATAATATCGAGACCGTTTTGATATCGTGCTATCACGATATTGAATATCGTTACATCCCTAATATCTG
>NW_015547652.1:73100-74269 GCF_001515605.1 Sinocyclocheilus anshuiensis
AAATACAGCTGCGCATCACAGAAATAAATTACAGTTTAACAGATATTCACATAGAAAACAGCCGTTTTACATTGCAATAATATTTCACTATTTTTAACATTTTTGATCAAATAAATGCAGCATTGGTGAGCAGAAGAGACTTCCTTCTAAACATTTGATTTATTCCACTCTTTTGAGCTGTAGTCTATCTACATTAAAATCAGTGCAGTATGTTGTTGCAGTGGTTTCTGGGATAAACGCTCACGTAAGCAGGTCCGCTGCCGCTGAGGCCCGTCACGGCATCGATCAGATCCTCCTCCACTTCGGTGCAGAAGCCCACGCTGGCCATCAGCTGCTCCAGGAGCTTCCCGTCCTCCACCTCAGCGTGAGTTCCTGTGGCGTAAACCGTCGCTCCCTCGCGCACCACCACCGGCGTGTTCGTCATGCAGCGCATCACTTTAGGAGCCGCTCGGTACTGGAGCAGCTTCTGCACACACACACACACACACACACACCTTCAGCTGTCCCGGGTGCTGCTCCGAGTCCAGAAGCATCTTAGCTGCTCCCTAAGACAGAATAAAGACCACGCTACAGACATGCACCGCACTGGTGATGGACACAGTGCACAAAGAGAGCATACACTTCTGTAATAAATAGGGATGTGACCATATCAAAATTTCACGATGCGGTAATATCGCGATATGAAGCTCACGATACGATATTTACCACAAAAAGAAAAGAATTGGGAAAGAATTTTTTTTTTTTTACATTTTAAAGTTACATTATTCTATCTAATGCACTTTGAGAGTTCAGAATGAAGAGCTGCGACCCATGTTCTTAACTAAGAAAACTTTAGTTAGAAAAAGTCAGTGAATTGACTTGTAGCTGAACTTTAAAGGAGACTCAGCGATTATTCATCTGCATTCATGACTATTTATTTAAAAACAAAAAAACTATGGATTAATACAAATGACAAAAAACAACAAAATGACTAAAATGTTCACTTAAAGGGTTAGTTCACCCAAAAATGAAAATTAGGTTGTGTTTTACTCACCCCCGAGGCATCCTAGGTGTATATGACTTTCTTTCAGATGAATCCAGTCGGAGTTAAAAATTGTCTTTGATCTTTCAAGCTGTTTAATGCCACTTTCTCTTTGGAGTGTTACAAGCTCTTGGTGCATAAAGAAGAT
>NW_015547652.1:74346-76237 GCF_001515605.1 Sinocyclocheilus anshuiensis
GAGTAATTTATGGACTAATTTTCATTTTTGGGTGAACTAACCATTTAATTTAAAATATATTAGTAACTAAAATTAACTAATTTTAAAGTGAAAACATGAAATACAAAAATAAACTATTAAAAAATAAATATAAAAACGTTTTTATACGAGTCTATAATCCATAATAACGCTTCCTCCAGTGAAAAAGTGCATCTGTTGTTGTCTCTCACATCAAAATCCAGCCACATATTTGTTTAGAGCTGTTTAAATGCTGCTTGTTCTGAGCAGATTTCTCTCCTGATTCACACCAGAACACTTTTTCACTGGAGGAAGCGTTATTATGGATTATAGACTCGTATAAAATTGTCTTAATGCTGGATTTGTTTCAGCTTTTGTCTTCTCCAGATGTTAACTGACGGACTGGAGTGCTGTGGATTACTTGTGGATTATTGTGAAGTTTTTATCAGCTGTTTGGACTCTCATTCTGACGGCACCCATTCACTGCAGAGCATCCATTGCTGAGACACTGATGCAGTAACTAATGTTTATTTTTGCGTGAACTATTCCTTTAAACCCACAGGTGTGTAGAGAACTAAACGAGTTGTTAATAGCGTCATCAACAGCACTCAGTGCATTAGTAAAGCAATCGAGTTTCGCACCTTCTCAATGGAGCTGATAGTGACTCCAGCGGCGCAGGAGATGATCAGATGACGGTCCTCGATATCTGGACCGATTTCATCCAGAACGAACGGGATGATGTGCGGTTTGACGGCCAGGAACAGAACGTCGCTCTTGTGTGCCGCTTCTTTGTTGCTCGTAGTGAAACTGATGCCCATTTTCTGAGAAAGCATCGAGGAAGAGAAGGAACTTGTTACAGACCCTTCTTGGGCCGACGTCACAATTACATCACAGCGCTAGCTGCTAGCAAAACAAAGAGAAAACTGGAGGCGGCCGATTCAAACCAGCACAGATTCGGCCAAATAAGGAGCTTAAAACATGAGAAACCTAATTTAAAATATATTTAAAGTGAGAAGGATACATAAAAAGCATGCATTTTAATGCTAGACTTTAAATTTTGATGTTAAATCCACTATTGTATTGTATTGTTCTACAGTCTATACACAGCATTAAGTTCATTTACATAAGTAACTAATTAAATTACAGAAAAAATAAGAGTAATCCCTTACTTTACTTTTTCAAGGGAAAAGTAATTAAATTACAGTAACCAATTGCTTAGTAACTAGTCACACCCAACACTGGTTACATGATACATTCATCTTCAAATAATATATCCATCACATTGAATGTTTAACTTGTTTTGTATTTTGGCCCAGTTCACTCTCATGTAGCTGTAAAATAGTTGCGTGCTGAAACTGAAATCTTCATGACTAGACAGACACGGGTGAGTTTCTCTTTACTCGACACTCGAGCTAATCCTGTCAGATCGGGAGCGTGTCGGTCGGCCAATCTGGTTTCGTCCGTTAAAGTTAATCTTTTCAAATAACAATCGTGGTCCCGGACAGAGAGTGACCTTACATGTGCAGGTAAAATTGTATTTTCTCCAGTCATTGTTAAACAACAAGCTAACAAACTTCATAGCTAGCGTTAGTGAAGCGGTTGGGAATCTTTCTTCCTCCACAGAAAAACCTCACAATGTTTACTGACAGAAAAAGGGTCTGTGCTATAAACAGCAGACGGCTCAACACTCTCTCACACACACACACACACACATCTCACACACTCACTCACACTCACTCTCGCGCTCTCACACTCTCACACACTCACTTACACTCACTCTCGCGCTCTCACTCTCCCTCACTCACACTCGCTCACACACACTCGCTCACACACACTCGCTCACACACACTCGCTCACACACACTCGCTCACACACACTCGCTCACACACACTCG
>NW_015547652.1:76275-82613 GCF_001515605.1 Sinocyclocheilus anshuiensis
TCACTCACTCACTCTCTCACTCACTCACTCTCTCACTCACTCACTCACACTCACTCACACTCACTCTCTCTCACACTCACTCACTCACTCAGTCACTCACTCTCTCTCTCTCTGTCTCTCACTCTCACGCTCACTCTCTCACACTCTCTCACACTCTCTCACACTCTCTCACACTCTCTCACACTCTCTCTCACTCACAGAGTTCAGGTTTACACACCCGTAGGCCGGAGACTGTCGGCAGATCTGTGTCCGGTGAACTTGCTGTGATTCTGTTCGCAGCAATTACACCTGAAAAACAGACAAATGAGGATGAAATATGAGCTGTGGACAGATTCAGAAACCAAAAACAACAACAAGACGTGGAATAAATACAACGATGTCACATTAATTGTGTGGTTTTTTATTTTAGGAGCTTGACAGACGTTGACAGACACTGTGAACTGTTGAACTGCATGAATCACAGAAATATAACGCACACTGCTGGTCAAAAGATATGCTCTTCTGCTCACCAAGGCTGTGTTTATTTAATCATAAATACTGTAAAAATTGTGAAATCTTATTGCAATGTAAAACAGCTGTTTTCTATGTGAATATCTGTTAAACTGTAATGTATTTCTGTGATGCGCAGCTGTATTTTCAGCATCATTACTCCAGTCTTCAGTGTCACATGATCTTCAGAAATCATTCTAATATGCTGATTTGCTGCTCAAGAAACATTTCTGATTATTATCAATGTTGAACACAGATGTGCTGCACAATATTTTTGTGGAAACCGTGATACATTTTATTTTTCCGGATTCACAGATGAATAGAAAGTTCAAAAGAACATCATTTATTTGAAATAGAAATCTTTTATAACATTATACATGTCTTTACTTGCATTTTTCATCAATTTAATGCGTCCTAGATGAATAAAAACATTAAATGTTTTTTTTAAAGATGACTAGACTTTCGCGTTAATATTATGGTTTCCAGAAAAATATGAGAATGAAAATTAGAATGATTTCTGAAGATCATGTGACACTGAAGACGCTGAAAATACAGCTGCACATCACAGAAATACATTACAGTTTAACAGAGATTCACATAGAAAACACCTGTTTTCAATTACAATAATATTTCACAATTTTTACTGTATTTTTGATTAAATAAATGCAGCCTTGCTGAGCAGAAGAGACTTCTTTCAAGCTTTTGGCCAGTAGTGTATGTAAACACAATCCTGATCAGTCGTGAGACTAAAGTTCATTAGTGTTAGAGTATGGTCATCTTGACCCGGTTCTGACCCGCCGCTGTGAAGCCCTTGACCAGGGCATGTGCCAGCTGACCCGCTCCGATGAAGCCCACACTCATCCTGATGATAACCACACACCTGACAAAACACGATCACAATAAAATATTCATTAAAAAAATATATATATCACACACTTCATCCAAAGCAACTTTGAATTGCATTAAAAAATATATATACTTATTCAGTTCATGCATTCACTGGAAATCTAAACCATGACCTTGGCGTTGACAGTGCCCTGATGTATTCTTAAAACAGAATATGTAACATTATAATGCTGGAGGAGAACTTTAAAAGTTACAATATGCCTGCAACATCAACTGCACTTAAATTTGTTACATTGTAGCATCGATTACAATCATATTATTTGCTACATTGCAACATCAAGACCATTTGCAAAACGTGTTTAGTTTCATTGTACATCAACTACAGTAATACTGTTATCATATACACAAAGAAATGCATTCTAAAAATGTTGTTATTGTTAGTATAATCAGTGCATATGAATAATGATTCCTAATGCTGCAGCCTAGCCTGATACATCATTATCATGATTGTCTAAATATTTCATCATCTCAGGAAACTGAACATTTTCTCACCTCCGCCGAGACTCACGGTGAACGGAAGATTCGGTTCGGTGTAGTTTATCAAACTGTAAAAACACTAATTGATGTCAACGTGGCTTCCTTCCCTCCATGTGCAGCGGGACAGCGCTCTGACTGACGCGCGAACGGACCAATGAGAGACGAGATGCTGTGGCGTCAAACCAATCAGCGCAGTATATGCAGCGAGGGCGGGGTTTGCAACGGAGCGCGCTTATTGCATCAGTTCCTGTAGCCAAAAGGATGAGTATGTGTGTGTGTGTGTGTGTGTGTGTGTGAGAGTGAGTGTGTGTGTGTGTGTGTGTAGACACCTCACACAACACTGATAGTTTGCATGCATGTACAAGTTAACTGTTAAAAAAACAATAAAATCCTTCCTACAAATTACCATGTTACCATAATATTTGTGAATTTACAGCAGTTTAAGTAACACTGTCACTTAAACAAAGAGAGAAATATTGTTCAGAAACATTTATTAAACTAACAGAGGTTGCAATAAATGTTATTTCAAGTATTAATTTTAAATTCTAAATGCACTGTATAAAACCAAATGTTTTCAAGTCAAGTCAAGTTGAGCTTTATTGTCATTCTGCTTTTAAATGCATAAATTAAAGAAAAAAAAAAATATATATATATATAAAAAATACAATAAAATACAGACTATACGGATGCTTCACATAATACTGTACATGTGCAAAGAGAAACATCGTAAGTCAAGCAGCTGGCTGGGGAACAGTGCAGATGATTTGTAGTGCATGAGCATGTAAACACACCTATTACGGAGTCTTTTGTGGGATTATGTACACAAAGCAGTGTGTGTGAAAAGTGTCTAGTGCGCATAGAGGAGAGTGTGTTTCTACAGGTGGTTTGTGCAGGCCCTGTAGCACACTTCGAATTGTTTCAGACAGTTTTTTGTGATGTGGTAAGGTTGGTGAGATGGTCCATGTTTCAGGAGGTAGGGGGTTGTGTGGGGTTTCAGAGGAGGGCGGGGTGATTTTAGTTCAGGGCTCTCACAGCCTGGGGGAAAAAGCTGTTGAGCAGTCTGGCGGAGCGGGCTCTGATGCTCCGGTACCATCTTCCTGATGGTAGGAGCTGGAAGAGACTGTGGGAGGGATGGGTGGGGTCCTTCACGATACTGTTGGCTTTGCTGGAGCATCGTGTAAGGAAAATGTCCAGGATGGAGGGGAGAGGGGCACCGATGATCTTTGCAGCTGTGTTCACTGTCCGCTGGAGGGTCTTGCGGTCTGCTGCACTACAGTTCCCATACCAGACAGTGATGCAGCAGTTTGCATTATTTGAACAAAAACAACAATTATTTATATCCTTTTTTAAATTTCATTTTTTGATCAACTTGTCAAAATTGCAAAGCACAATTTGCTATATTTTGAACTCAAAATAAGACTAGATTAGATCTTACTGGAACCAGGTTTGTTTTTGTTAACTAAAATGAAAACTATTAAAAACATTTTTGGTAATTGAAATGAACTTGAAACAGAATAAAATATAAATATTAGATTAAATGAAACTAAATGAAATCAGCTTACGCTGAAGCACAAAAATTACTAGCTGAAATAAATAAACACTAAAACTAAAATAATAGAACTAAACCTGAAATAAAAATAAATTTAACCTAAATAGAATTATTAAAAAAAAAAAAACTAATAAAAAAAAAAAAAAAAAAAAAAATCTTTATTAAGATTAAAAAATACAAATACATTTTAAAAAGCTACAAAACAGGATTCTATTAGGATTGGTAGAAAATTATGATTGAAATTCCATTAGCATTCCTTTAGGATTTTTTGTCACTCCAGTTACACATGAAAATCCAGTGGTGTATAAAGTACCTGAAAGCCATAGTAAAAGTACAGATATCTTACCAGAACATGACTTTGGTAGAAGCTGAAGTCACCGTTTAGAATATTACTTGAGTAAAAGTTCTAAAGTATGTGATATTTATTTTACTTAAGTACGAAAAGTATTTTTTAAATCTTAAACGTACTTAAGTATTGAAAGTAAAAGTACAAGTAAATGCAAAATGGAAAAGAAGCAAATAAATATAAAAAATGTTCATACACAGCTTGAGTAGCAAGATTGTGTTCAGTTTTAACTCTTTCTTCCATTTTGTATTTTTGTGTAAGAATAAGAAGCACTTCATCCGGTACTTAGTGTCTTTCATATTTGACTGAGTTAATGAGTGAATCACTGAATCATCTATTCAAACGATTCGTTCAAAAAGCGTGCGCGTGCCTCAAAAGAGGGCTTACGATGACTTACAAAGATACATAACAGCTACAAGTGTATGCACTACTTTATGCAAGCACTATATAGGATAAATCACTATACAGGATTTACTCTATTATGCTTTATCGACACGAATTGATAGGTGAAACAACAAACAGCCACCCACAAATAGTCTATAAACAAAGCATCAGGCTGTCTTTGAGTTCACATGAACAATGGTTAAAGTTAGTCGTCGTCAGGCTACAGAAGAATACCATAATTCCTCCGTTCAATTAGGCCTAAGACATCGAGAGTCACGCAGACCTATAACAACCCAGCCACAACACATAATTGCGAATAACCTGCCTTACCTTAACACAGAATCGACCACAGAGTCCAACGTTTATATTTTTTTCTACGAATCTTTGAGTTAACGTACTAAACATGAGTGGAATTTGCACCGCAGGGCCCCCACACCTTGATGCTCATGACAAGAATAGCATGTATAGTTGTCTTTATTGAAGTGAATTAGGTTTAAATCGCCGTCATGCATGAATTAATTATATTTTTGCAATTTTACACATAATAATCCACGATGATCACATTACACAAAACTGAAATTGCACGTCAAAATAACACATTGTCAATATTTTTTGAGACCCCCCAAAATTTCACAAATCACGTTTTCAGGGGAGCCCATGTCTTATTAAGGGGAGCCGAGCTGCCCCTAGCTCCCCCGTAGTTCGCACCCTGTCCCTCTGCACAGACGCTCTCCATGCGGATCAGATCCACCATCAGCTTAAGATGGATTATCAAAGAACCCCAAGTATGTTTATCCAAAGTCAGGAGAGCATACTTGAAATTCCCTCTCTCATGAATTATATATCAAAAGGATTCAGGTTTTTTGTCCACCATTTACATACAAAAGTCTCAGTATAGTGATTGAAGAACATGACTATTAACCCCATAAAGCCTGACGTATGAAATAATAATCAGAGAAATCATTTTTTTAATATTTAGACAAAATATCATAAAAAGTGTGTTTTTTGTTGAGTAGCCAATCATATTTGATCATCAGGTTTTTATGGCTCATATATTCGGATACAGTGAGAATATGGAGGAAAAAACAGCTCAATTTTATTCAGAGACTCATGAGCAAAAATATGACTTGGGTGCAGATGCTGATATTTCTATTATGAAATTCTGATGCTTGTAAATCACTGAGATCTTTATAACAGTAGAGCAGATACTGATATTAAATGCTATAAATATCAGCGGTTGCTCTATATCTCCAGTAATGTGTCTCAGTAAGATGAGATTGAAATGCTCCAAACAACTTCATAACAAGCTCGCCTGTCCACTCGATCATATGTTTTTGGTATAGTTCATATCGGAGCATGTTTTAATCATCATGTGCTTGTGTTTTAGTGAGCAGCTGAGGGAGAATGTGTCTGAATAGTGTTCATGCCTGTGTGCTAAATATACAGACAGCTGCTGTCTCACTCATCTGTCCAGCGTTCATTCCGCCATTTTTACCGTCTGTCTGCCATTGAGCGAGCGCCTCACCTCAGGGCAAAACGCGGGAAACATTCGCGCTTCCTGACAGAAAGTTCGAGCGAGCCAAACTTCGCCCGTCTGCCTCTTTTAATAAGTTAATTAAAGTCCCACGGCGTGGGCACAATATGCCTCTCTGTGCCCGCCGGAGCGTACCGACACTCATTGGCTTTCTCCCTCAAATCCCCTCAGATTTATTAAAAATACCCAAATACATGAATCAGTTCTGTCTGACTGGATAAAACACTCAATCAGAGACAGAAGACAGGTTGTGTGCAACAGCTAAATTTGATCATGTCAATTATTTAGAAGCCGTAGATATTTGTGTATTAAATACAGCTTAGTTAAAACACCATTTATTGGTTTCATGTAAATGTTCTCAGAAAAAGGTTCTCTCAAAGTTATGAACAAACATTCTTCCAGCAACAGAACGTTTGTTCAGTTCGTCTTTTCCCAAAACGTTACCACAAAATGTTTTATGAAGCATTTTAGTTGGATGTTCCTCTAACTTTTTTTAAACATTAATAAAAGTTACACTTTTCAGATTTGTTTGAACAACATTCAAAAGTAACGTTCCCAGAATGTTCTCAAAATGATAAAATGGAATGTTCCTTTAAAGGTTTCTTTCACGTTCACATATAACCAAAAAAAAAAAAAATAAATAAATAAATAAA
>NW_015547652.1:82702-86043 GCF_001515605.1 Sinocyclocheilus anshuiensis
CCGTCGTTCATTCCGCCATTTTTACCATCTGTCTGCCAGCGAGCGAGCGCGGGAAACCTTCGCGCTTCTTGACAGAAAGTTCGAGCGAGCCAAACTTCGCCCGTCTGCCTCTTTTAATAAGTTAATTAAAGTCCCACGGCGTGGGCACAATATGCCTCTCTGTGCCCGCCGGAGCGTACCGACACTCATTGGCTTTCTCCCTCAAATCCCCTCAGATTTATTAAAAATACCCAAATACATGAATCAGTTCTGTCTGAAAAGGAATCCAGGCGAAGCGCGGACGACGATTTC
Source organism: Sinocyclocheilus anshuiensis (assembly GCF_001515605.1). Classification (NCBI taxonomy): domain Eukaryota; kingdom Metazoa; phylum Chordata; class Actinopteri; order Cypriniformes; family Cyprinidae; genus Sinocyclocheilus; species Sinocyclocheilus anshuiensis. The sequence continues at coordinate 82,994 of NW_015547652.1, forward strand.
TGTCACTGTGATTAGACGGAGACGGATGCCAAATCCACAGATTGACGGTTTTTCTTAAGGGGCTCATTTGGCGCGGAAAGAGAGAGAAAGGCGCCCACACACAGCGTTCCCGCGCTTTCTTTATTCCACTCGTATCGCAAACGCTAAAATTACCGCCGGATTAACGGCTTTCACACAAAGGAGGCGTCAGGTCCCTGATAGCATGCATCACAGAGATGTCTATTTGTGACCCTGGACCACAAAACCAGTCATAAGGGTCAATTTTACAAATAATACCTGAAAGCCGAATAAATAAGCTTTCCATTGATGTATGGTTTGTTAGGATAGGGCATGAAAATATGAAAATCTGGAATCTGAGGGTGCAAAAAAATCTAAATATTGAGAAAATCATCTTTAAAGTTGTTCAAATGAAGTTCTTAGCAATGCATATTACTAATCAAAAATTAAGTTTTAATATATTTACGATAGGACATTTACAAAATATCTTCATAGAACATGATCTTTACTTAATATCCTAATGATTTTTGGCATAAAAGAGAAATGTATAATTTTGACCCATACAATGTATTGTTGGCTATTGCTACAAATATACCCCAGCGACTTAAGCTCGTAGGTGATGTGAAGGTCTTACGAGGGACTCTTGGATGTCTGCAGAAACGCGACGAATACTAATGAACCCGACCGCACAGGTCTGTTATTGAAAAGCAGCCCACGTTCAGGTGCGTTCGGATCAACAACGCCTCTAATTCATTAAAAGATGAGCGCTTAATGACTTTTTAATTAATATTGATTCATTCAACTTGACTGGCATGTCAAAAATATGCATGAGGGGATCATCACAATAAAGCACAGGAGGCGCCCTAAAAATTAGTTTGGCTGCGTCCAAAATCGCATATTTTTACCGTATTTTTTACGTAAAAGCGATGCAGCCATTTTTAATTTGAATGTGCGAGACTCTCGGTGCCATTTGATTATGGTGTAGAAGCCCATTTCCAACACTGAATAAAAAAAATGTTAAAATGAAATTGCGTTTTGTTTTTAAATTTTACAATTCAGAGAAAAAAAAGAATTGTGAGATATAATTGCGAGAAGAAAATTCACAGTTACCTTTTTAATTTGAATTCCATGAAACGGAAAAACAGAATTGTGAAATGTAAACTTCTAATATCTTGCAGTTCTATTACTTTTTCTCAGGATTGTGAGTTTATGTCTCACAGTTCTGAGTTTTTTTCTCAGAATTGCAAGTTTGTCTTGCAGTTTTAACTTTTTTTCTCAGAATTGCGAGATAATATCTTGCCGTTTGAACTTATTTTCTTAGAGTTGTGTGTTTATATCTTGCATTTCTGATTTTTTTCTTCAGAATTGCAAGTTTAAATCTTGTATTTGTAACTTTTTTCTCAGAATTGTGAGTTTATATCTTGCAGTTTTAACTTTTTTTCTCAGAATTGCGAGATAATATCTTGCAGTTTTAACTTTCTCAGAATTGCGAGATAATGTTTTGTCATTTCAATTTATTTTCTCAGAATTGCGAGTTTACATCTTGCAGTTTTAACTTTTTTCTCAGAATTGCGACTTTTTTTATCAGAATTGATTTTCTCAGAGTTAATATCTCATCCTGCCAGACTTTTCTTTTGTATCATGAAGTACCTATGAGTGAAATGGATTAGAAAAAAAAGAACAAATGCAGGGCGGGGCTTGGTTCTGTGCATCAGTTGTTGATTGGATGTTGAGATGTGGGCGTGGCTGTCGAAAGTGTCTGCAGATGAGCATGAGCTTGCAGGGGTGGAATTTAAAGGAATTTACACCTAGGATGACTTGAGGGTGAGGAATTTATGGACTAATTTTCATTTTTGGGTGAACTAACCCTTTAAGAGCACTAAATGATTGAAAGAAAGGATCTCTTGCTATTTCTGATTCATCGCGTCTTCATCAATTAGTACTATGGTTTTACTGCAAATACTGTAGTTAAACAGTGGTTAGTTCAGTGAAATCCTGGCGAGTGAAGGATCAGGGTTGGCTGGCTTCATCTCTGCACATCATGCACTGATCTCTCCTGACAGGAAGGTTCTTTGCGCAGCCACGCGCATCTCTGACTGCTGATTGACAGCTGTCGCTGCTGATCTCACTCAGACGGTGACGTTTCCTGCTGTGAAGATGCAGGCAGAGACCATAACGTGATCTACACACTGGTCATGGATACGGAAACCCCAGCGGCGTTTGGCTCCACTGAATCTGAAGACGAATGAGACGCCCTGAGGGACACACTCACACACACTCACTCACACACTCACTCACACACACACACACACACAAATCTACACACACTCACACACATATTCATACACACACCACATATACACTCTCTCTCTCTCCCGCCAGACTGTCGATGTCTGAGTTAAACGAATGACGCTGATATCACTGGCCTTGAGCCGCCCTGAGGATGATGGGAAACAGGAAGACTGTGGCACACTCAGAGATGACAGCGAGGATCAGGTCTGAATATCTTTATAATCAAACGTCCCCACAACAAAAGTAAAACCTGAAATCAGCGACATTCTGAACAGCCTCTGTGAACAACACCTTCCCATGAAACAATTCAAGATAATTACATTTTTTCAGTGCATAATGTTGTAAGATTCAATTTTATGAATTTTTTTAATTATGAATGAAATACATTTTTAATTTACTTCAGCACTGGCATTTCTATTAAATTCTATTAAATTTATCAGCACTGTATAAAACCAACAGATGTCACTGTGAGGTCCTCATGATGATAGAAAAACACACATTACAGCAGCATCACCTGAGATGCACACAGGCCCATCTGTCTGTGACAGACTCACTGAGAACAAACCGAGAGAGAGAGCGCGAGAGAGAGAGAGAGAGAGGGAGACACTTGCGTGTGTGAACCTGCGTCTGCGCGTCTCTCTCTACAAGTAATGAGGCTTAGTTCCTTCAAAAACAGCGATTTTACCCCCTCATTGCAGAGAAATATAACGTTGCGAGTCAGTAGCCTGTCGAAGCTATTTTACTAATAAAAGTTTCCGTGC
>NW_015547652.1:86472-91318 GCF_001515605.1 Sinocyclocheilus anshuiensis
ACACACACACACACACACACACACACACACACTCACACACACACACACACACACACACACACTGATAACACTAGTTTATGCATTTACCAGCAGAAACAACATCATATAATGAAATGTATATTTTTTCAGTTCAAGTTTATTTTATGTTAAGCAACCAACATTGTTTCATGGTTTTAGTTTCATTTAACTACAATAATCCTGATGCAAAATAAATAGTTCTTTAGTGAAAGATGAGTGTGATCTGATGAGAATGTTTTATTGCTCTCCGCTTCCCAACAGCATTGATGCTCCTGCAGTTTTTCAGGAAAGACGAATGTTTCTGCATCTTCCACACTTCACCTTCAAGAGACAGACGAGCGAATAATAAACAGAAGATCTCCTGATTCATCACGCGACAGGAGAAGAGAGGAGCAGAGGACGGATGAATAATAGCCGTGCCTAGATGACAAACGGAGGAGAAGCGGCTGAGGATGAAGGCGTGAAGAGGATCTGCAGATGCAGCGCTGATGTGCTGAGCTTGCTGCTTTCAGCCGGAGATTGGGATCTGCTGACGGGCTAAACCCATGCAGCTGCTGCAGGATCAGTCTGGACACACAAGCAGCGTCGCTAAAGGACGTCAGGATGAGATCCAGGTTTCCATAGGAACATGTGTTAATCAACAGAACGCAGGAACGCTTTGCGCTCTTACTTTAGAAGAAGATCTGCTGAACGGATGTAAACATGGTCAAGCGTGACAAACAGAGCTGAACATCAGTGCATCTGAAAGCATCATCAAACGGGCTGAAATATTTGAAATTCTGCTGAGCTTCAGCTACAGAGCTATTAAAACATATCTGTTAATTTAAATAAAATTCAAATAAAATTAAATATGGAAAACTTTAAAGGAAAATGAGAAATGCTGCCTAATTTTAGTTGAAGCACTAACATTATTAACTGGATAAAAACCAAAACTGAAATAAAAATAATTTAAACCTGAATAGTAATATTAAAATAATAATAATAAAAATGATAAAAGCTCGTAACAAACTGACTAAAACTTATTTTAAAATTAAAATAAATCTGGAATGAAATAAAATATAAATATTAGGAAAATTTGAAATCTTTCTTTGGCAACAAGCTGAAATAAGTTAAAGTTGAAGCACTAACTAAAATTACTAAATGGAATATAAATAAAAAATAAAACTGAAATAAAAATAAATTAAACATAAATAATATATAAAAAATATTTTTAAAAATATAAAAAAAAGAGGTAGCATTACAAAAATCTAAAATAAAATATAAATATTAGATGAAAAACTTTGAGCAAAAATTACCGACTGAAAATAAATAAAAACTAATCCTTAAAAATAAAAATAAACAAATAGTAATACTAAAAAAATATATATAAAAACGACAAAAGCACACAATTAAAATTTCTGAAATAAAATAATCTATTACATGAAAAACAAATTAGACACTCAAACAGCAGAAGCACACACCAAATCTACAAAACCAGACACTAATTATCAGCCTTTGACTCAGTTTTCAATTTCAGAAAACACTTTTTGCAAAACACAACACACAATTCTCTGTGTAACACACACAAATCTAACAGGAATTAATATTATGGCAAAGCTGTTTGCAAATGTTTGCTTTTGAGATGTGTTTGTGATATTTTGAATGCAGTGCTTCATTTTGCAAGAGATGAGAGGCTTTTTGCATTTTGTGTGCAATTCTTGGATTTGTGTGTGAAGTTATGAAAATGTGTGTAAGCAGCTGAAACAAACTGTAAATGAAAAAGAAAAATATTGCCTTGGCAACTAAAGCCACATCCACACGAAGCCAGAGCTTTCCCTATCCAATCTTTTTTTCCCCCTCGTCTCAAGAAATATCTGCGTACACACGAAACCATGAAGCCGACTCAAAACGATGTAGTATACATGCCAGACCAGCATGTGGCGCTGTAATTCTGGCGCATGCGCATAAACCTTGCGCGCTTTATACAAGCCCAACACAACAACAAGAAGACGAACATGGAACAATACATTTATTAATCTGTGTTAATGTTAGTTAATAACAATACAATCGTTCAGTGTTTGTTCATGTTGTTGTTGCTGTTACGTGACGTAGCGGTGTAAAACTAAAACTGAAATAAAACATTCTTAAAGGGGTCATCGGATGCCCATTTTCCACAAGTTGATACAATTCTTTAGGGTCTTAATGAAAAGTCTGTAACATAGTTTGGTTAAAATTTCTCAATGGTAGTGTAAAAACACCTTTTTTACTCTGTCAAAAACAGCTCTGTTCATAGCGACCCGTTTCGGTGCATGTTCCTTTAAATGTTAATGAGCTCTGCTGGCTCCGCCCCTCTCTTCCGAGCTGCTCTCTGAGAGACTGTTTTCTGAGGGACTGATGACAGTCACTCAGGGCGGAGCTAAGGTAAGACGCCAGTCCAGTCTGTGCTGAAACGCTACTGTCAATCAAACTATCGTGGGAGAGTTATTAATTAATTATTAATTATATATTAATTAAAATATTCATACAAAAAATAACGAAATGACACTTCGAGCTGGAGTTGCACCATTGCACATCAGACTTTAGTGGCAGTCGATTGTTTTTATTTAGCTGCACAGAAATGTTGTACCAAGACGTGATGTTCGAGAGACGCACACGTCACCGTCAGGTTGTCCCACGACACCGGGAGACTCGCCTGCAGACGGGTCACGTCCAGCACCAACACGACCGCGCTGACGGCGAAGCAGCTCGTCCAGACCGCCATGCAGAAGGTCCCGTAGGTGGCGCTGTAACCGGCGCCGTGGATCACTAATGAGACGATGGTGCAGCCCAGCGTCAGCTGACACACACGGGCCGCACCTCTGGGAGAAAACACGGCCGAGACGTTCAGATGATGACCAGCGGAGGCGCTCATGACGAGACGCTACACTAGCGGTCCAATGTTTGAGGTCTGCTCAGCAAGGCTGCATTTATTTGATCAAAAATACAGTTGAAATTTTATTATTGCTGTTATTATTTTTTTGTTTAACATTATAAACAATGTTGCAAACGCTGCATAATCTTTTTGTGGAAACAAAAGCAACCCGTAAAAATAAAACACTTACTAAAAACAAATTTATTTACAAAAATTGTAAAATTTAAATACTTAAAATAGTTTAAAAATGAAAGTAAATTAAAATAAAACACAAAAAATAATAATCAAATCATAGAAATGTGAAATTAAATAAATAATTTAAAAACAAATTTAAATAAAACGCTGATTAGAAATTTATTAGTACAAGTAAAAAATAATAATTAAATCACAACAATTTAAAAATATGTAAAATAAATCATTAAAAAGGAAAACAATATAAAACTGACTAGAATTGTGCTTTATTTCATAAAAATGTCAAATTAAAATAATTTAAAAATGAAAACAAATCTAAATAAAACACTCACTAAAAATTTAATAATAAAAATTTAAAATTGAAATAATTAAACAATGAAAACAAATCAAAATAAAGCTCTTACCTAAAATTAATTAAATCATAAAAACGTCAAGTAAAAATAATTAGAATCATTTTAAAACGAAAACAAGTCCAAATAAAATACTAAAAAAACATTAAAATGTATTAAAAAAATGAATGTTAAAAAAATAAAACAAATGATGTTAAAATCAAACAATCAAAATAAAACACAAAGTGTGAAATTCGTGATTAATTTTTTTCAGGACTCTTTGATGAATAGAAAGTTTAACAGAACTTTCATTTATTTGAAATCTTTTGTAACATTATAAATGTCTTCACTGTCACTTTTGATCAACTTAATGCAGCCTTGATGAATAAAAGTATTAATTTAAACTCTTACTGACCCCAAACGCTAGTGTATTTGACGTCTTGTTATGATGGAGGATTTCTAGATCAGAGGATCCGGCAGCAGGAGGCTGATGTTGAGGTGTGCAGCTTTTTCCTCAGGCGTGCATGAAGTATTTCTGACTCTATTTTGGAGCGTCTGACTCACGATCTGTCAGAAAGCAGACACGTCAAACTCACTCGATTCTCACAGAGACAGACAGAAAACCTGTTCAGAGTCGCAGCGGCATCATTAACATCAGATCAATTACCTTCCAGATCCAGACTCAGTGATTCAGCAGAATCTGGAAGCAGAACCCAGAAGATCTCCAGTCGTGGAGAGTGCTGTGGATTACTTGTGGATTATTGTGATGCTTTTATCAGCTCTCATTCTGACTATCAATAAATAAATAAATATTATCATATTTTTTTGATTATGAATATTTCTCTGTGGTAAAGTGCAGTGACACACAGACTATTGATAGAGGCCGGAACGATCCTCTAAAAACAGCATCGTGCTGCGACTGTGACTCGTTTACTGAATTAAACACGAACCGTAACAGATGGACTCATTTTCTGACACTGATCCTCACACCAGAAACGAACATGCTTCAGTAATATTAATATTGACCTTCAGTTCATGAATAAATAAGTTACAAAATAAGTTAAAAAAGAGTTTAATTAAAAATGGTAAATAAATAAATAAAATAATATATATTTCATATTACCTAAGATTTTTCTGGTTTCATTTTTAGATAACTGTAATTAACGCTGTTCCAAATAACTGTCTGACTTTTAGAGGATGTTTTTAACACAACAGCGCCACCAGCTGAAGGATCAGTGTATTCACATGCTGTAGTTCAGCGGGATTTGTGTGTCTGCTCTGCCATTTGGAGAAAACACACACACAAACACGCACGCACTCACGCACGCACTCACGCACACACACACTCGCACACACACACGCACGCACGCACGCACTCACACACACACCCACACACACACACACTCTCACACACACA
>NW_015547652.1:91391-96391 GCF_001515605.1 Sinocyclocheilus anshuiensis
AACTGCAAACGTCCAGCAGAGGGACACAAACAGCCACCAAAATCCATCAGAAGAACCTCAAACTCAATCAAGGCTACTCATTGGCAGCTAACTAAAATAAAATAATAAAGCTTACATTAAAAAAATATATTTCAGTTAATGTTTATTTCATTTCAAGTAATGATTTTTTTGTTATAGTTTTAGTTTACAATAATAGCCCTTGTATGGTGTATGGTAATGAATTATTCATAAGACATAAGAAACACATTAAAGCAATCAGAGTCATCATTTTGACTTGAATGACTTCAGTATATATATATATATATATATATATATATATATATACACATACAAATACAGTTAGGTCCATATTTGGACACTGACACAATTTTCATAATGTCGTCTCTGTATGCCACCAGAATAGAATTAAAATGAAACAATGAAGATGAAATTGAAGTGCAGACTTTAAGCTTTGAATAAAAATATAACATAAAATGCTTAGGAATTACAACCATTTTTATGTCATCTTATTTCAGTCAGCTGCCATGGCAACATTTTTTCATTTTAATCTAATATTTGTATTTTATTTTATTTCACTGAATGAAAATGGTGATTAATAGTTTGAGTTAACAGTAATAAAGCTGAAGTGTATTTTCAGTGCAGTGTGCCGGGATGAGGATGAGGATGAGGATGAAGTGTTTAGTAGTTAGTAGGTTAAACACGAGCGCAGCTGGACGTCATTAACCCGGTCAACAGCTAGTTAACAGAGACCAAGCTCTGGACACTTTGAAGTTCCCTCAGACGCCGGGAACCATCACTTCAAAGCATCGTCCTAAAGATGTCCATTCAAAAACTAAACGTGACCTCAGGGTTATTTTTATTTTAGTTTTAGTAATTTTGTTATGCATTTTTCCCCCAATTTTTATTATTTTGTTTTTTCTTTTTAATACATCTACAAATAATTTTTATTTCAGAATTCAACCAGGAATATTGATGTCAGAAATAAAGAGAAGAACTCAACTGGCAATTATCATCGTGTGTTTAATTGATGCAGGTTTGCATGAATTACTGTCAAACTATTGATCTACTGATGGAGCATCCGAACGCTCTCGTCCTCCTGCGCCGATCAAACCTCACTTCTTACCTGAAAAAACACAAGAAAAAACATCAACAACAGGAGTCAAAAAGAGGAAAATCAAATATTTTTTTTCAATATATATTTCCTATATTAAACTATGATAGCCTGTTTAGACTACGGGATAGAAAAAAAAAAAAAGATAATTGCAACTTATCACATAATTCAGATTTTTTTTCACGAGGTATAAAGTCAGAATTTAAATATAAAGTCAGAATTTTGAGGTATAAAGTCAGAATTGCATAATATAGTCAAACCTGGAAAATATAAAGTCAGAATTTGGATATAAAATCAGAATTGCAAGATATAACATCCGAATTGGAAAATATAAAGCTAGAATTTTTAAATAAAGTCATAATTGCGAGGTATTAAGTCAGAATTTCAATATAAAGTCAGAATTTCAAAATAACATCAGAATTTCAATAAAAAGTCAGAATTGTGAGACAGTCAGAATTTTCAAAATACAAATTCGAAATGTCTAAATAATGTCACAATTGAGATATAAACTCAGAACTGTGAGATATAAAGTCAGAATTTTGAAATATAAAGGCAGAATTTCAAAAATGAATTCAAAATTGTGAAATATAAATTCTGAACTATTAAATAAAATTCAGAATTGCAAGATCTAAACTCAGAATTTCAGAATATTAAGACAAAATTGCGATAAAAATATGAATAAATTCATTATTTTAAATTGTATTAATATTTCACAATATTACTGTTTTTTAATCAAATAAATGCAGCCTTGTTGAGCAAAAACATTAGAATTAGGGATGCACGGTATTGGATTTTACTGATATCCGATATGCCGATATTTTTCAACTCAGTTTGGCCAATAGCCGATACCGATATATTATGTTTGGAAACAACACCAAATCTCTCCTGTGCGGAAATTATAAACAAATTATTTTTAGTTTTGGTTAGTTTTAAACAAAAACTTATTTGTTAGAATTAAACAATAATGAAGACAATTTTTCATATCGGGGCGATGCCGATATTTACATTTTAAGCCATTATCAGCCGATTCCGATATCGTTCCAATAATATCGTGCATCCCTAATTAGAATATCTCACGACTCCAGACGTTTGAACACTAGTGTCAGTGCGCTCTCTAGTGGCGTTTGTCTGAAATCAAACATATGAAATATGAAATCTGCAATAAACTCTTGAACACACATGACAGTTTGATCCATTTGGGCACGAATTGGAAATATTAATTCTGAACTTTTAAATAAAATGAAATTCAGAATTGCAAGATCTAAAGTCAGAATTTCTGAATATTAAGTCAAAATTGCGATAAAAATATGAATAAATTAATTGTTTATAAATAAAATGAATTCAAAATTGTGAAATATAAATTCTGAACTATTAAATAAAATTCAGAATTGCAAGATCTAAACTCAGAATTTCAGAATATTAAGACAAAATTGCGATAAAAATATGAATAAATTAATTATTTTAAATTGTATGAATATTTCACAATATTACTGTTTTTTAATCAAAACCTTGTTGAGCAAAAACATTAGAATTAGGGATGCACGGTATTGGATTTTACTGATATCCGATATGCCGATATTTTTCAACTCAGTTTGGCCAATAGCCGATACCGATATATTATGTTTGGAAACAACACCAAATCTCTCCTGTGCGGAAATTATAAACAAATTATTTTTAGTTTTGGTTAGTTTTAAACAAAAACTTATTTGTTAGAATTAAACAATAATGAAGACAATTTTTCATATCGGGGCGATGCCGATATTTACATTTTAAGCCATTATCAGCCGATTCCGATATCGTTCCAATAATATCGTGCATCCCTAATTAGAATATCTCACGACTCCAGACGTTTGAACACTAGTGTCAGTGCGCTCTCTAGTGGCGTTTGTCTGAAATCAAACATATGAAATATGAAATCTGCAATAAACTCTTGAACACACATGACAGTTTGATCCATTTGGGCACGAATTGGAAATATTAATTCTGAACTTTTAAATAAAATGAAATTCAGAATTGCAAGATCTAAAGTCAGAATTTCTGAATATTAAGTCAAAATTGCGATAAAAATATGAATAAATTAATTGTTTATAAATAAAATGAATTCAAAATTGTGAAATATAAATTCTGAACTATTAAATAAAATTCAGAATTGCAAGATCTAAACTCAGAATTTCAGAATATTAAGACAAAATTGCGATAAAAATATGAATAAATTAATTATTTTAAATTGTATGAATATTTCACAATATTACTGTTTTTTAATCAAAACCTTGTTGAGCAAAAACATTAGAATTAGGGATGCACGGTATTGGATTTTACTGATATCCGATATGCCGATATTTTTCAACTCAGTTTGGCCAATAGCCGATACCGATATATTATGTTTGGAAACAACACCAAATCTCTCCTGTGCGGAAATTATAAACAAATTATTTTTAGTTTTGGTTAGTTTTAAACAAAAACTTATTTGTTAGAATTAAACAATAATGAAGACAATTTTTCATATCGGGGCGATGCCGATATTTACATTTTAAGCCATTATCAGCCGATTCCGATATCGTTCCAATAATATCGTGCATCCCTAATTAGAATATCTCACGACTCCAGACGTTTGAACACTAGTGTCAGTGCGCTCTCTAGTGGCGTTTGTCTGAAATCAAACATATGAAATATGAAATCTGCAATAAACTCTTGAACACACATGACAGTTTGATCCATTTGGGCACGAATTGGAAATATTAATTCTGAACTTTTAAATAAAATGAAATTCAGAATTGCAAGATCTAAAGTCAGAATTTCTGAATATTAAGTCAAAATTGCGATAAAAATATGAATAAATTAATTGTTTATAAATAAAATGAATTCAAAATTGTGAAATATAAATTCTGAACTATTAAATAAAATTCAGAATTGCAAGATCTAAACTCAGAATTTCAGAATATTAAGACAAAATTGCGATAAAAATATGAATAAATTAATTATTTTAAATTGTATGAATATTTCACAATATTACTGTTTTTTAATCAAAACCTTGTTGAGCAAAAACATTAGAATTAGGGATGCACGGTATTGGATTTTTACCGATATCTCATATTTTTCAACTCATTTTGGCCGATAGCCGATATATTATGTTTGGGAACAACACCAAGTCTCTCCTGTGTGGAAATTATAAACAAATTATTTTTAGTTTTGGTTAGTTTAAAAAAAAAACTATTTGTTAGAATTAAATAAACAATAATGAAGACATAACTTTTCATATCGGGGCGATGCTGATATATTACATCAAACATATGAAATATGAAACTCTTGAACACACCTGGCAGTTTGAGCCATTTGGGCACTTTGCCGGGGTCGGTCTTCAGCGGTCTGACCGCCGGCGTCTGAGCATCACAGCCGTCCTCCGTCGCCCCCCGCTGGCCGGAGGAGTCACATGACTCGGGAGCAGGCGGTGGGTCGTCTTCAGAGACAGGCGGAGGAGAGTGCGGCATACAGCTGGACACAGGAACAGGAAGTGTTTAGTGGAGATCAGTGCGTCTCCCTGACCTCTTTCATGCGACTGACTGAGGTCAGAGGTCATGACCTCCTGAGAGGCTGCAGTTCTTAGACTTCCTGCATCAGTGTAATGTTTGAGATGAGAGATGAACATTCAGATCTATGAGCATTACCCATATAACCACAGTTTCCTCCAATTTACCAGTTACTCCTTCAAACTGTAAAACCCGTTGAGCTGTGTATGTACACTACAGTCAAACCAAAAATTATTCAGACAGCAGATATAATTTTTGATGTTTATTTACTTAGCGGGTGCAGGACACTATAGTTCATTTATGTAAGTGAGGATAGCAAAATAAAGTAAACGGTGACATATTATACCCCAAAATTCTTCATA
>NW_015547652.1:98891-100807 GCF_001515605.1 Sinocyclocheilus anshuiensis
TACAACTTAAAATAAAGATAAATAAAAAGAAAAGACAAAAGCACATAAAAATGAAACTTAAACTGAAATTAAATGAAAACTGAAAATAAAAAAATCTAAACCAAAATATGAAATATAAAATTCTATATTATATAAATTCTATATTAATAAAAGTAGTAAATAATTCTAAAATAACACTGGGTGTGACAGCATAACAATAAATGTAATATGACTAATAAGACTAGAAAAACTCATTTAAATCCAAATAAAAAAGCGAAAAAACAGTAACTAAGTAATTGAGTATTTCACTACAAGTGTTGTGAACTACTGTAAATGCTCTATATATGCTCTTTGTCTGTCTATATATATATACACTACCAGTCAAAAAATTGTAATAATTATTTTCAGTAAAATTATTGAGACTCACTTATAAGTGAGAAAAATTTTCATGATGATAGAATCACTGAACAACTGAAACTGCTGCAGTAACTGGTGTTTGGGTGGAAACTCTGGGTTAAACTTATGCAGGAGAACTGAGATCTATATGATGATAAACTCCGGACCTCTTCAGTACAGTGTGTTTTGTTTAGCGTGTGTGTGTGTGTGCGTCTCATATGAAGACATCACCGTGAGCTGCCGTGCCGATCCCAGCAGGAAAGCATCTGCTTTGATGTGTGTGTGTGTGTGTGATGAAGGAGAGCAGGAGACAGGTGTGTGTGTGTGTGTGTGTGTGCTGGAGGGGTTTCTAGGAAAGCTGCCACTATCTTTAGAGCGGATGTGAGAGGAAACAGCCGCTGGAATCTCACATCGGACGGAACCTCAAAGGAATTCCAGCAGGAGAGAAACACTCCTCCCAGGAAAACAGTGAGTGCGTGTGTGTGCGTGCGTGCGTGTGTGTGTGTAAATGTGAGTGTGTGTGTGTGTGTGTGTGTATGTGTGTGTGTAAGTGTGAGCGTGTGAGTGAGTGTGAGCGTGTGTATGAGTGTGTGTTTGTGAGTGAGTGTGCATTAGTTTGTGCATGAGAGTGTGTGTGTGTGTGTGTGTGAGTGAGTGTGAGCATGTGAGTACATGCATGTGTGTAAGTGTGAGCGTGTGAGTGAGTGTGTGTGTGTGTGTGCATGAGTGTATGAGTATGTGTCTGAGTGTTTATGAGTGAGTGTGAGCATGTGAGTGTATGAGTATGTGTCTGTGTGTTTATGAGTGAGTGTGAGCATGTGAGTGAGTGTGTGTGTGTGTGTGCATGAGTGTGAGCACGAGAGTGTATGAGTATGTGTCTGTGTGTTTATGAGTGAGTATGAGCATGTGCAGGAGTGTGTGTGTGAGTGAGTGCGCATTAGTTTGTGCATGAGAGTGTGTGTGTGTGTGTGAGTGAGTGTGAGCATGTGAGTACATGCATGTGTGTTTATGAGTCTGTGTAAGTGTGAGCGTGTAAATGAGTGTGTGTGTGCATGAGTCTGAGCATGTGAGTGAGTGTGAGCGTGTGTGCATGAGTAAGTGAGCGTGTGCTTGTGAGTATGCGTGCATGAGAGTGTGTGTGTGTGTGTGTGAGACAGTGTGAGCGAGTGCAAGTTTATGAGCGTGAGTATGTGTGCATGAGCGTGTGTGTGACTGTGTGCATGAGAGTGTGTGTGCATGAGTGTGAGCATGTGAGTATGCATGCATGAGTGTGTGTGTGTGTGTGAGTATTAGTGTGTGCATGAGAGTGTGTGTGTATGCGTGTGAGCATGTGAGTGCATGCAAGTTTGTGTGCATCAGTGTGTGTAAGTGGGAGTGTGTGACTGAGTGTGTGTGCATGAGTGTGAGCATGTGAGTGTGCGTGTGAAAGTGTGTGTATAAGTGTGTGTGAATAAGTGTGAGTGTGTGCATGAGTGTGTGTGTGTGTGTGTGTGTGTGTGTGTGTGTGTGTGTGTGTGTGTGTGTGTGTGTGTTGTGTGTGT
>NW_015547652.1:100850-101515 GCF_001515605.1 Sinocyclocheilus anshuiensis
TGTGTGTCTGTGTGTGTGAGTGTACGAGAGTGAGAGTGTGTGAGGATGAACAAAAAGTGAAAAAACAGAACTTGACAAATATGACATGCAGCGGGTAAAAGAAGTATTGAACACGTCAGCATTTTTCTCAGTAAATATATTTTTAAAGGTGCTGTTGACTTGAAATTTTCTCCAGATGCCGGTAACAACCCAAGTAATCCATACATACAAAGAAAACAATACAAATAAGTTCAGAAATTAAGTTCTGTGTAACACAGGGGAAAAGTATTGAACACCTGAAGAAAGGGAGGTGCAAAAAGGCACGGAAAGCCAAGACAGCAGCAGAAACCTATCAGTAATTAGAAAGCAATCCTGCCCCTCGTCAGTGGAGATTAATATTAGCTTCAGTCCCAACACCTACAGAACCAGGATGATGAAGATGAAGATTTGAAGACTCTGTGGAAGAATGGGCCAAAAGCACACCTGAGCAATGCATGCCACTAGTTTCTCCAGACAGCTGTCATCACCAACAAACACTTTTGTACAAAGTATTAAATACATTTCAGTAGCTCAATACTTTTTCCCTGTGCCATTCCATTTTATTACACAGAACTTAATTTCTGAACTTATTTGTATTGTTTTCTTTGTATGTATGGATTACTTGTGTTGTTACCGACATCTGGAGA
>NW_015547652.1:102546-103920 GCF_001515605.1 Sinocyclocheilus anshuiensis
TTACACAGAACTTAATTTCTGAACTTATTTGTATTGTTTTCTTTGTATGTATGGATTACTTGTGTTGTTACCGACATCTGGAGAAAATTTCAAGTCAACAGCACCTTCAGAAATATATTTACTGAGAAAAATGCTGACGTGTTCAAAACTTATTTTACCCGCTGCATGTCTTAGTGTTATCTTTACCTTTCCTTTCTTTGCCCATTTTAATTTAGTTTCTTGCATATATTCTTATAATATATATTACATTTTTTTTACCCTATTATTATTGATATTTGACAGTTCAATAAAAGGAAAAAGAGAAATCCAGTGAAATATTCACCCTGCTATAAGTTCATCAGCCTGTAGGGTGGAGACGCTGACGTCCAGAAGATCAGAGCGCAAGAAACCACCTGTGGAATCACACACACACACACACACACACACACACACACACACGATATGATTACAGCTCACTTCCTGTCCTCTAGATTCCAGTGAATGAATGTGAGGAGTGTCAGAGGAATGACCGTCCTTCACACAGAAACAAACTTCACCAGAATAGACTCAGTAAGTGTGTGAGTGGAACAGAACGATCAGATGACCAGCAGGGCTCAATGCTCCCATTACCCAGAATGCACTGTGTGCTTCCAGTAAAGCAGATTAAATTGATGTCATTGGTTTGGACAGCAGATGAAAGAGATGTTAACAAACCTGTCCTCACGTCTGAGCCAAAGTACACGAGAGCAGCAGGGAAGAGACTCGCCTGAGAGAGAGACAGAACGATGAACACACACACACACACACACACACACACACACACACACACACAGAGGTTAATGACTGTCGCCAGACTGTGCTGAAAAAGACATGCATGAAAAAACACTTTCATTTTCTTATAATATGCATTTATTTTTACCTTATTTCCTCAATGACTAATGACTCATTCGCTCAACAATTAATTTTTCCATATCCCTCCTTTGCGTGACACTAATCTGCGGTGATTGGTCCGATTGGTCTCATTTTCATTTCATCATGAGCCTGTAATGCCTGATAAAGCAGCGCTTGTGAGCTGTGCTGCTTTGTGTACAGCGTTACCGGGGAAACAGCTATTTTACCGCTCCAAAACCGGCACCTAGTGGCAAAGAATGAATTTGCATTTTCATTCAGACCAATTTGAAAAGACCAACAAGTGGGCGGACAATATGCTAATGTTTCATGTTGATGTCAACATTAAACGGCTTGGGATTCGTTTTAAAAAAAAGTCGTTTCAATGATTCAGTCAACTCTTTCTTTTGAGAGACAATAACATTATAGATGGTTCACTTTCAGATTTAAACGGGTCATATGATGCGATTTCTATTTTTCCTTTTCTTTAGTGTGTTATGTAGCTAT
>NW_015547652.1:105065-126760 GCF_001515605.1 Sinocyclocheilus anshuiensis
AACACACACACACACACACACACACACACACACACACAGAGGTTAATGACTGTCGCCAGACTGTGCTGAAAAATACAGACATATAGATTTTTTGTGTGTGTGGAAATCATGATTCTTTAAAGTGCCCCTATTATGGGTAATGAAAGGTTCATATTTTGGTTTTGGGAGTCCCCAACAACAGGTTGACATGCATGCAAGGTCAAAAAACACTTTCATTTTCTTATAATATGCATTTATTTTTACCTTATTTCCTCAATGACTCCCAAACGATTCGCTCAACAATTAATTTTTCCATACCCCTCCTTTGCGTGACGCTAATCTGCGGTGATTGGTCTGATTAGTCTCATTTTAATGTCATCTGGCCTGTAAAGCCTGATAAAGCAGCGTTTGTGAGCGCAGTGCTGCTTTGTGTACAGCGTTACCGGGGAAACCGCTATTTTTACCGCTCCAAAAGCGGCACCTAGTGGCAAAGAATGAATTTGCATTTTCATTCAGACCAATGCGAAATTCAAGTCCACTTCCGAGGGAACTTCGAACTGCGTCTTCTAGGGGTCACTATGGGGAACGCCTTCAGCGTGACTGGTGTCTGAAGCATACATCTAAAAACGACAATAACATTGGCCGGCGACAGCCTATGACGTCATTTTACCCAGCGCGACCACAGTATAAAAGGGCACCGGGATAACACGTCATCCTCTTCTTCATCTTGACGACTGTTTTGTTTGAAGCGTGTATTCCGGTAAGAGAACGTATCTCTCCTCTTTAAACCATGGCGAGCACTAGTAAGGCGTTTAAGAAGTGTGTGAATCTGTGTCCTCGTTATTTGACACCTGATGATACACACGATCTTTGCATCTTTTGTTTGGGGGAAGAGCACGCGCACGATGTCCTCGAGAGGACAATCTGCGTTCATTGTGAGCGTTTTTCAATGAAAAAGCTCCGCTCTTGTTTGTCCCTCTTTTCGAGGAAAGAAGGACAGACATCAGCTCCCCGCGGTTCAGGACCCGCCGCTGCTGAGGCACGGAGGAAAATGAGCTTGTGGGGATCGCAGGTGGACCTGGCTGATGAGTTGAGAGAGGGTCTTTCCGTTTCGCGCTCGTCAGTTGTGGACGAGAGTGAGCTGCTGGATGACGATGCTATTTCTCTTACATCATCTGATCTAGCGGCTAGTGCTCTGCTGGCTCCAAGCCAGGAAGAGCAGATGTCAGATGAGGTTGAGACTGAATCCTCTCATTCCTCCTGCTCTGCGTGAGCTGAGTTGCTTGAGGTTATGGATCCCGCCATGGCGAGGCTTGACTTGCCGTGGAAGCGGGTTGAGAAAGTGGCGCCTCGAGGCCACCGCGATGAGCGTTATCTTTCTGATCATAACCCTCTAGCTCAAGTGAGCCTTCCTGATCTCCATGTGGGGATCGAGAAGGCTTGGAAAACTCTGTTTTCATTTAGCATCCATAGGTTTACAGTATACTAGTTATGCCGATATTGAGCAGATGACTGAGAACAGTTATGAGAAGATGCCCCCTATTGAAGAGATGCTAGCCAGTTATCTCTCTGTGGGTGAGACATCTTCCCTTAAGGCTCCTTCCCTGCCATCCAAACCTCTTCGAGATACATTTAGTTTGAATGGCAGGGCGTACGCAGCAGCAGGTCAGGCTGCAGCTTCGTTGCACACCATGGTGGTGCTTCAGGCTTGTCAGGCCTGAATCTCGATCTAAGGGGCAGAGGCAGGCACAGAAGACTTGTGTTGTGAAAGGGTAACAGGCAGGATTTGAGGGAGGTGATCCAGACGAGGCGTTCTCAGCGCTCTCGTTCGGAGCAGGAGTATAAAAGGGTGCCAATAGAACACGTCATCCTCTTCGTCTTCAGGGACTGTTTTGTTTGAAGCGTGCATTCTGGTAAGAATGCTGTTCTTTCTACTACACTATGGTGAGCACTAGTAAGATGCTTATGAAGTGTGCGGATCCGTGTCCTCGTTATTTGACACTTGATGACACACACAATCTTTGCGTCTTATGTTTGGGCGAAGAGCACGCATGCGATGTCCTCAAGGGGGCAATCTGCATTCATTGTGAGCATTTTTCAATGACAAAGCTCCGCTTTCGTTTGTCTCTCCTCTCTAAGTGGCTTAGGACCCGCCGCTGATGAGGCACGGAGGAGAATGAGGTTGTGGGATTCTCAGGTAGACCTGGCTGATGAGCTAAAGAGGGATCTTTCTCTTTCACGGTCGTCAGCTCAGAGGATGTGAGAAATCTCTCTCACATTCTCTGATCCAGTGGCTAGTGCTCTGCTGGCTTCTGGTAAGGAAAAGCAGGAGATTGCTGATGAGGACAAAGAAGTTAAGACTGAGTCCTCTCAGCCCTCCTGCCCTGCATATGCTGAGCTATTGGAGGTTATGGAACGTGCCACGGCGAGGCTTGCCGTGGAGGCGGGTCAAGAAGGAAACTGTTCGGGTCCGTTTGGACAAGTGTTACCTCTCTGATCATAACTCTCCAGCTCAAGTGAGCCTTCCATTCCTTCCTGATCTCCATGTGGGGATCGAGAAGGCTTGGAAAACTCTGTTTTCATTTAGCATCCATAGGTTTACAGTATACTAGTTATGCCGATATTGAGCAGATGACTGAGAACAGTTATGAGAAGATGCCCCCTATTGAAGAGATGCTAGCCAGTTATCTCTCTGTGGGTGAGACAACTTCTCTTAAGGCTCCCTCCCTGCCATCCAAACCCCTTCGAGATACATTTCGTTTGAATGGCAGGGCGTACGCAGCAACAGGTCAGGCTGCAGCTGTCGGAAAACCTGGATAAAGGCCAGGGTTTATCCCCTGATGAGATGGCTGAGTTGCGTCGCACCACAGATCTCTGTGCCACTAAGCAGACCGCCACTGCCATTGGCAGATCTATGGAGGCCATGGTGGTTACGGAGAGGAATCTGGCAGATATCGGGACGAGAGAAAAGGACTTTCTCCTTGATGCGCCAGTTTCCCCTTCTGAGCTTTTCGGCACTTCCGTCGAGACGGTGGTCGAGAAGTTTAAGGAGGCCAAGACGCGCTCAGCTGCCTTTAAATCCTTCATTCCACGAAGGTCCAGGTCTGAGCCCGAACAACAGAGGTGTCCTGGCCCGTCTCGATCTAAGGGTCAGAGGCGGGCACAGAAGACTAGTGTCGCGAATGAGTCAAAGGGTTACAGGCAAGATTTGAGGGAGGTGATCCAGACAGATCTCAGCACTCTCGTCCAGACTAGGGTAAAACCTGAGCATCGTCTCACCTCCCTCCGAGAGTTTTTACATCTGCTCTCATCTTCCTCCCCTTAATTCCCCTGAAGCCACCATCCCCTCCACCTGACCGAGGTTAGGTAGGAGCCTCCTGCTCTTGCAATACAGCATCTCATGCTGGACCTATGATGTTTTGGTTAGTTTCTATGTCCCATAGAACTACCTACTTATGGTCCGGACCCAAGTGCTCTTCGGGCTTCGCATTTTTCGGAGTATAATGCTTCGTGATGTGCTCCCTGATGTCCTGGCTGGGTGTTTGCTTCGAGAAGCTGCCCCGGCCAGGACGCGCTACTCAGGTCTCCTGAGATTTGAGTCATCCTCTCAACCATCATGCACATTCTCTGAGCTAGAGCTCCTCTCGCTGAGGCGTTGAGTGGCCTAACACTCCTTAGTTCCACTCTGCAGTTCGATAGACGGTCAGGTCCACGGGACCTCCCTGTCACACTGCCCTTATGGTCGAACCGGTGAATCGCCCCTCTGCGGAGTGGGCTTGAGTACACTGCGTTCCCTGAGGTATGAGTGAGATGTGTTTCTGCGGAAACCCTTCCTGAGTGCTTCGGCTCTGAGGAGCAGTAGCTCTTCATGCATGAATGGGTTAATGGGTCCCGCTGTTTCTCAGGTTCTCTTCGGGTATGGTTAAATGGGACCCATGCTCTCTTTTGAGATAAAGAGCATAAGACTGTGTTCAGCTGCATCAGTTGATGGTCTCTCTTTGGGCCCTGCTAGACTGCCCTTCTAATCTAGCTCTGCCTTCTGGTTGAGCTGAGAAATGCTCCCCTCATTGCGAGGGTTAGCTATGAGCCTATTGCTCCCAGTTTGTGCTTCGAGGGCCCTCCTCAGATTGAGAGCCGAGAGCGCTGCTCCTGAAAACTCCATATGCAACAATACTGAGTTGTTAGGCCCATCCTGTCGCCTCCTTGGTCAGTTGCCTCTATGCTGGGACCCTGTTGTTCTCTGTTGACATGTGCAAAAGATTATGTGAGTCCTTCTCTGTACCTGAGAGTTAGGTACTTTGCCCCTGGGCTATTGATCGCTTCAGTTGAGCTGGGTTCCTCTCCCTTAGCTAAGGGTCGAGCCCTCTGCTCTTTGAGTTCTGTGACAGCAACATCAGGTAGTTTGGCCGCTTGCTGCCTCCCTGATTAGTTGCCCCTATTTGGTCGAGCCTAGCAGTGCTCCCCTCACCTCGGAGGGTTACCTTTGAGCATGCCACTCCCAATTGAGCGTCTGAGGCCTCCTCTCATCAGGTCCTATGCTTTGGAGCCCCATTGAGCAGCAGCATCAGGTTGTTAGGCCTCTCTCTGCCTCCCTGTTAGGCTGCTCTCTTTGTTGCTCCCCTCACTCCAGAGGGTTACCTTTGAGCATGCCGCTCCCAATTGAGCGTCTGAGGCCTCCTCTCATCAGGTCCTACACTTTGCAGCTCCATTGAGCAGCAGCCTTAGGTTGTTAGGCCTCTCTCTGCCTCCCTGTTAGGCTGCTCTCTTTGTTGGTTGTGCTTAGCAGTGCTCCACCCTGAGCTTCTGCGCACTTTCTAAAATCCACATTGTGGTAAGCGTGCACGCTAGGCATTCTGTGCACTTTCTAAAATCCTGTATGGTAAGGCTTATGCACTGTCAGCCTCGTTTCCTTTCTCGGAGTTGGTTAGGCCCCGGTTTTCACCTTAGGCTCCACTCAACCTATATATCCCTGTTGATATACATTTCTGAGCGGGGGGTTGCTACCAAAGCTCTGTCGAGTCAGTTCTTTGAGCAAGCTCATTCAAAGCGGCAGTAGCCCCCTGGGTGACAGGCCAGGGTCTGGTCTTTAGACACCTGGCCGTATCCTGATTTTACAATTTCAAAAAAACTCATTCTGTATGATTTATAAGCTTCTGTACCCATGGGGACCTCGATTTAGGTCCCCACGGTGACACAAGTCCGCATGAGTCTGTGTGTATTCAGGGCCACCACCAGTGTAGAAAAACTTGTACACACACACACACACACACACACACACACACACACACGCAGTGGTCAGTTTTTTCTCTGTCTCTATAATGAGCTCTGTGCTGACTGTGCTGATTAGAGCTCTTTGAACAGAAAACAATGTGTTTGAAAGGGCCGAGGGGCATCTGTCCTCAGAGACACTAAGTGTGTGTGTGTGTGTGTGTGCGCGTGTGTGTGTGTGTGTGTAAAACATTCTTTCCATTACATGACGGAAAGTGAGCGAGTAACACATCATGTTTGTGCCCGTCCTGAGAGACCAACACACACACACACACACACTCATGCACACAGACAGATCTGAGATCTGTGTGTGTTTATGGGTGAATCTCACAACAAATATCAAGACAAAAATGATGGCAGTTTACAGCTGGAGACTGAGACTCAATAAATGCGTCTCATCTCGCTTTCAGGTTTAAGCTAAAAGCATCATTTTCTCTGTCTCTATAATGAGCTCTGTGCTGATTTCTATTCTTAGAGCTCTTTGAACAGAAAACAATGTGTTTGAAAGGGCCGAGGGGCATCTGTCCTCAGAGACACTAAGTGTGTGTGTGTGTGTGTGTGCGCGTGTGTGTGTGTGTGTGTAAAACATTCTTTCCATTACATGACGGAAAGTGAGCGAGTAACACATCATGTTTGTGCCCGTCCTGAGAGACCAACACACACACACACACACACTCATGCACACAGACAGATCTGAGATCTGTGTGTGTTTATGGGTGAATCTCACAACAAATATCAAGACAAAAATGATGGCAGTTTACAGCTGGAGACTGAGACTCAATAAATGCGTCTCATCTCGCTTTCAGGTTTAAACTAAAAGCATCAGTTTATACTAGGCCTGGCCTTGACCCCTGACCTGACCTCTGACCTCTGGAGGGAGTTAACCCTACATCAGCCTCGTATAGCAGCAACGACTTCACATGCATTTACATTTCAGAAGATGTCAAACACACACACATACACACACACTAAACACTCTCACACGCACACACACACACACACACACACACACTAAACACTCTCTCACACACTCATAAACACACACACAGACATAAACTCTCACACACAGTCGGTCTGACCTGGAACAGAGTGACATTCGGCTCGTCTAGGATGGTTTTGGGAGGCACAACAACTAGAAAACAAAAAAACACTCTAATAAAACACACATCAGTGAGTGTGTGCGTGTGTGTTATTTACTCTCCTCTGTGTGCGTTTGTGTGTGTGTGTGCGTGCGTGTGTGTTATTTACTCTCCTCTGTGTGCGTTTGTGTGTGTGTGTGCGTGCGTGTGAAACTCACACAGGTAAAACTGCATTTGTGGGTCCTGCAGGTAAGATTGGATAAAACTCCTCAGAGCAGCCACTGAAAAACAGAGAAACATCATGCTAACATCTGCAGTCTCATGTTAAGACACTATATATATATATAAATATATATATATATATATACACACACAACAAAATATAACAACACAAAATAAGGAAAAATAAAAACAATAAAATACAAACAATATTTAATAAATATTTTCTGTTACCTGTTTCTAGAGGTCTGAAGAAGCCCTGAAGAACGTGGCGGTCAGGAAACTGGACCCTCAGCGCCACCTGATGAACACAGTGACGAATCAACTGAGTGAATCCAGTCACATGACCGATCACATGATCAGACTCACCTTCGGATACCTGTCCAACTTCTCCTTCATCTGAGACTCTCGCAGAGATTTAGTCACGAGAGGAGCTTCCTCCAGCGCCTTCCTGAAGCACACCGAGACGAATCTCATGATGAAACAACACAGGCAGTGGTAAGTTTTTTCTCTGTCTCTATAATGAGCTCTGTGCTGATTTCTATTCTTAGAGCTCTTTGAACAGAAAACAATGTGTTTGAAAGGGCCGAGGGGCATCTGTCCTCAGAGACACTAAGTGTGTGTGTGTGTGTGTGTGCGCGTGTGTGTGTGTGTGTGTAAAACATTCTTTCCATTACATGACGGAAAGTGAGCGAGTAACACATCATGTTTGTGCCCGTCCTGAGAGACCAACACACACACACACACACACTCATGCACACAGACAGATCTGAGATCTGTGTGTGTTTATGGGTGAATCTCACAACAAATATCAAGACAAAAATGATGGCAGTTTACAGCTGGAGACTGAGACTCAATAAATGCGTCTCATCTCGCTTTCAGGTTTAAACTAAAAGCATCAGTTTATACTAGGCCTGGCCTTGACCCCTGACCTGACCTCTGACCTCTGGAGGGAGTTAACCCTACATCAGCCTCGTATAGCAGCAACGACTTCACATGCATTTACATTTCAGAAGATGTCAAACACACACACATACACACACACTAAACACTCTCACACGCACACACACACACACACACACACACACTAAACACTCTCTCACACACTCATAAACACACACACAGACATAAACTCTCACACACAGTCGGTCTGACCTGGAACAGAGTGACATTCGGCTCGTCTAGGATGGTTTTGGGAGGCACAACAACTAGAAAACAAAAAAACACTCTAATAAAACACACATCAGTGAGTGTGTGCGTGTGTGTTATTTACTCTCCTCTGTGTGCGTTTGTGTGTGTGTGTGCGTGCGTGTGAAACTCACACAGGTAAAACTGCATTTGTGGGTCCTGCAGGTAAGATTGGATAAAACTCCTCAGAGCAGCCACTGAAAAACAGAGAAACATCATGCTAACATCTGCAGTCTCATGTTAAGACACTATATATATATATAAATATATATATATATATATACACACACAACAAAATATAACAACACAAAATAAGGAAAAATAAAAACAATAAAATACAAACAATATTTAATAAATATTTTCTGTTACCTGTTTCTAGAGGTCTGAAGAAGCCCTGAAGAACGTGGCGGTCAGGAAACTGGACCCTCAGCGCCACCTGATGAACACAGTGACGAATCAACTGAGTGAATCCAGTCACATGACCGATCACATGATCAGACTCACCTTCGGATACCTGTCCAACTTCTCCTTCATCTGAGACTCTCGCAGAGAGTTAGTCACGAGAGGAGCTTCCTCCAGCGCCTTCCTAAAGCACACCGAGAAGATAGAATTCATCTGAATTACAGTCTGAACTCTACTCTGAACCAAGAGTGTAGGTCCGATTGTTATTTAATGTTCATCCGATCTCATTTTGTAAGTGACTTTTCTTTCTGTGTTAAAGATGTTTTCTTTGGATTGCTTGACGACTCGAAAGAGAATATAAGAAGATAGAACTTAATGTGTGTCTCCTGCTAGCTAAATTATTGCTCTAAATCTGTCTTTTCTTTATTCAGAGTTGATCTAGATGAGTTCATGGAAACTCTCCAGAGTTCTGTGAATCCTAAAGCAGTGAAAACTGCATCTCTATATTCATCCTGTGTGTCTCTTAAATTGAACAAAATACGGTTAATAGAGTTAAACCACAAATTAACCATGCTTTTGCTACACTAACCATAGTTTAACCATGATATTGTAGTAAAACTGTGGTTATACAAAAAAAAGCTACACTTTTACTATAATAAAACCATGGTTAATTCTCTTAAAAGATTTATATTTGTGTATTCTTTCTTTTTTCTTTATGTTTTTATAACTGTGCTGCCTTAATGGTTTGATGTTTTGTACTGTACTGTTTAATAATATAAAAAATTAAATCAGAAAGATCCACGATCCGCACACCAAAATCCCTATCTCAATCAAATGATTCGCGAACCATAATTTCAGATAGGGGCTTAAATTGTAAAATATGATAAGCGAACCTGCTCCGAAGTTCCGATCTGAATCAAATGATTCGCGATCCGATTGGAGCGCTTCGAAACAGTGAATCATTTTGCGGCGCGATGGTTTAACTGATTCTGAGTTTCTAAAAGCTCTGTTTAACCCATCACTATAGGTGCTTTTTAAAGGGGTCATATGATGCTTTTTTAAAGATCATTATTTTGTGTATTACTCCACACATCTATTAGATGTTTTCTAGTGTATTTCTTTAACTTCTCAGGTAATATCAATGGTGTGACCTATTTCAGATGCGGCCGAAATTACAACAACAGTGTTACATACACATATATTTAATTGTGTTATCAAAATTATTGCTAGGCACAATTTAGCAGTCGCTGTATATTGGTAGGGACGTGTCATAGCATCAAGCACTTTCATCAAATAAAATAGAAAATGTTTTATACAAAAATAAATAGATAAATAAATAAATAATTTTATACAACTAAACATACCACAATATAAAGAAAAGAAGAAAATTTGAATTAAAAATAAAATAAACCTAAACCATTTTATACAAATAAACATATCACCACAACAACAAAAAATAAAATATTTCATACTAACTAAAAAAAGATAATAAAATAAAAAAATAAATTTTAAACATTTTATTATATTTATACAGCTAAACATAACACAGCATAAAGAAAAGAACACAAATCGTACAAAACAGAACATTTTTGCGTAGGATTTACTTCCCTCAGAAATTGCTTCAAAAATAATTCAGCTCAAAAACGTACAAAATAATTACAAAGCGGCAAGTAACATCAAATTAAATTAGAATTTTTAAGTAGAAAGACTGAAATAGTATTTGAAATATCTGATTTATTTATAACATTGAAAAATGTTTTTATTCCACAGTGCATGATTATTTACGCATGTAAGACATTTATTTGATTACTGAATTTCCTAAAGTTTTTGAATTTCCAAAACGTTAAAAACACACGTGCTGCACTCGTTAAAAACTCATTAACCACCTCAGGCCGTCACTGAATAGACAGACAGAGAGAGACAGTCTGTCTGCGTCTGCTGCGGGTTTTAATTAGATACGTCAGAACAGTAATTTAGTCTCAATAACTGATGCTCAGAAATGAAACTGTCTGAGGAGTCAGAGGGCAAAGGTCATGATATTTACATGCTTCCCAGAAGACAAAATATAAACAATTTACACTGATCATTCTGATCAAAACTTTATTCTGGACAGTGTTATTTTAGCATCACTGTTGCCTTTCTATCATCTCTAACCAGTCTGCCCATTCTCCTCTGACCTCTGACATCAACAAGGCATTTTTGTCCACACAACTGCCGCTCACTGGATATTTTCTCTTTTTCGGACCATTCTCTGTAAACCCTAGAGATGGTTGTGCGTGAAAATCCCAGTAGATCAGCAGTTTTTGAAATACTCAGACCAGCCTGTCTGGCTCCAACAACCATTCCACGTTCAAGGTCACTTAAATCCCCTTTCTTCCCCATTCTGATGCTCGGTTTGAAAGGCAAGGCAAGATTTTACGTTTAAGCTTTATATTGAATATTATACTTTATTTTATTTCAGCTTTACTTAAGTTGATGAAAATAATTTTTAATAGTTTTTATTAACAATAACAGCACTGTGACCGCAGAAGTGAACTGTGATTGGTCACTTCACATGTCAATCAAACGTGTGTTGTACGTTCTCACCTCTCGCTCTTCAGCTGCGCGAATCTCTTCCGAATGTCGTCAACGGTGACTTCAAAAAACTCGTCAGGAAGTTCTGCGTCGTCATGGTGACGGTCTCCGGAGTCCAGATGGAAGACCAGCGGCTCCCTGTCGACCGGCTGCACAAACACACACGATTCACTGATTCATCACGATTCACGGATTCATCACGATTCACTGATTCATCACGAGTCACTGATTCTTCATGATTCACTGATTCATCACGATTCTTTGATTCATCACGATTCACCGATTCATCAGGAGTCACCGATTCATCAGGAGTCACCGATTCATCACGAGCCACCGATTCATCACGAGTCACCGATTCATCACGAGCCACCGATTCATCACGATTCATCACGAGTCACCGATTCATCACAATTCACCGATTCATGACGATTCACGGATTCATCACGATTCACGGATTCATCAGGAGTCACCGATTCATCAGGAGTCACCGATTCATCAGGAGTCACCGATTCATCAGGAGTCACCGATTCATCGGGAGTCACCGATTCATCACGATTCTGATTCATCACGATTCACTGATTCATCATGAGTCACTGATTCATCACGAATCACTGATTCATCACGATTCACTGATTCATCAGATGAATCAATATAACAGAACACGCAAGGAAAAAAAAAGAATTAAGTGCAAGAAGTTTTATTTCTAATTTTTAAGTATTTTAGCTTTAACCCTAAGCATTAAAATAGCCCCACCTACTGATTAACATATGATTTGCATACAGGTTGACAAGCACAAATGCGAATTGTGAAAAAAGAAAACGGAAAATACAAAATGAAAATTAAATTGAATTGTCACTATTATTACACATTATTAACTCGCATTGTAAACAATGTATCTATAATCTATTTTTCACTTTATTATTTTGAAAGTCTTGCATGTAGAACCAATTCGACAGGGACGATGCACTGCCATCATGAAAATTAAATTAAAATAATTTAATATGATTTTCATTTTTGGCACATATTTTCAGGCTTTACTTTTTGATCATTTAAATCATTTATTTAAAATGAGCAGAAAACTATTATTAAATAGACTAACTGCACCTGAAACTCACAGCATTGTATATTTAATTTGTATCTTTTTTATTTGTCCGAATGTTTATCTGCATTTTTGTGCACATTTTTAACAACAAAGATAAAAAAGCAAAAATATACTGTTTGCAATATAAAGATGAATTATACTGTGATATATCTATATCATTATCATGAAATAAATTCACTCATATTGCGAAATAAGGTTTTGGTCATATCGCCCAGCCTTAATATGAATTAATACATAAATAACTAACAAAAAAACAAAAAACTGCAAGGATCGGACGTATTGATGAAATATCATAAGAAAGAGAATGGCTATATAAGTGTGTTTTTACCTCCAGAAATTCGTCTGTTTCCTCTTCATCCCTCGTCACTTGTTTGGCACTGACTGATCGCTGAAACATGCAAGAAACATCCACAAACTCTTCAGTCTGAGAGACAGCGAACACCAGACGACTACAAAATGCACCAGCTACGAAGAAAAAAGCGTGTGTTGGTGTTTGTGTGATTGAATCTAAACACGGTGATGCATGCTTGAACTCAGACACAACAAAAACACAGTGTCCATTTCTCAGAGAAATCAACAACGGAGCAGATGAACACAAAACACGTGAGAAGATTTTCCATGAAAAAGACGTTTAAAAGTTTGGAATGATTAGGATTTTGTCTTCTGCTCAACAAGGATGAATTTATTTGATCAAAAATAAAAACATTCAAAATTATGAAATATTATTATAATGTAAAACAGCTGTTTTCTGTGTGAATATCTGTTAAACTGTAATGTTTTTCTGTGATGCGCAGCTGTATTTTCAGCATCATTACTCCAGTCTTCAGTGTCACATGATCTTCAGAAATCATTCTAATATGCTGATTTGCTGCTCAACAAACATTTCTGATTATTATCAATGTTTTAAAAAAATATATTTTATGGGAAACGTTATAGGCTACCATTCAAAAGTTTGGAGTGAATAGGATAAAAAAAAACGTATTCATCAAGAATGCATTTGTTTGATGATTAGATTAATTTATATAATTCAGCACTAATTGAAAATAATTTAACTTAAGTCATTTTCTCTCTAATTCTGTTTAGATACTGCTTCAGTTTTTTAGTTTTTATTTTCCTCCTGCTTTTATCTTAGTTAAAATATTTTTCTTAAAAACATTAAAAATTACAAAAAAATAAACAAAAATTAAAAACGAAAACATAAATATAAAAGCTAATACAGAATAATAAATAAAAAATATAATAGTATATAAATATACTATTATGCAAATATATGTACTATGTATAGAGAATGAGGAGTTACGTCACGATCTTCTGCATTTCGGGAAAGCGCCGCCATATTAACGAGATGCGCTATCCGTCCCCATGGTTACTTCTCATTCTCTATAAGGATAACTGCTTACCTTTTGTTTTGTTTTTGCCTTTAAGTTAAACAATCATTCATTCTTCATTGTATCGTTTGCAGGGAAGAGAAGCTATTTTATCGCACTGCATGATAATTTGATTTTTTTCTCTTAGGTTCTGTAGAATTTGGTTTACATTGTTTACCTGATTAGCGTGAAAACAGTGTCACCCGCTGGACGCTCGCTGCTGCTTCAGCCGTCATATGATAGATTATCCAAATAAAGGTGTGTGTTCAACAAGCTGACAGAAGTCGATCCATTTCTTTGTTGGAAACTTTTAAATGACAAAGTATAATTGTTGTAATTATAAATCCCCGCATTGCATTTCGGGAAGGCGCCGCCATATTAGCAGGATACGCTATCCGTTTCCATGGTTACTTCTCATTCTCTATAAGGATAACTGCTTACCTTTTGTTTTGTTTTTGCCTTTAAGTTAAACAATCATTCATTCTTCATTGTATCACTTGCAGGGAAGAGAAGCTATTTTATCGCACTGCATGATCATTTGATTTTTTTCTCAATTCTCGATGCAGCATGAATGACGTACACTGGTGACATTTTTCACAATCACGACAAACAATCAAATACTGCCCTAAACTCAATAGCGGATAGGCAGCGCTATCCTGCAAGTAACAGAGATTCACATAGAACACCGATATTTAAAATTTTAATAATATTTCACAATTTTACAGTATTTTTTATCAAATAAATGCAGCCTTGGTGTGCAGAAGAGACTTCTTTCAGAAACATCACTTTTGTCTGCCTGTGTGTTTTAAAACGCAATTTATTCCCGTGATGAAAAAGACAAAAAGAAAACAAAATGTGTGACAGCAAATGAAGAAACGGGAAGTAAACAGACCTTGATTTCATGGCTGGGTTTGGGTTTCTTGGCTTTCGGTGGGCTGCCGGACACACATGACGACCATGACGTGGACGTCTTCAGTCCAGCAGTTCCTCCCAGACGCTGTCCGCTCCCCGAAAATGGCACAAAGTCAGTGGGCGTGGCTGAGGGGGCGGAGCCATGGCACTGTTGGGACGTCCCAGGTCGCTCGTCATCCTCCTGTGGCATTAGTTTGGCCTGCGGAGGTTGGTCAGTTTTGGGCCACACCCCCTGCTCTCGGCTCGAGCTTGGCTCCTCCTCTTCCTGTTTGACAGGATGATGGTTCGGCGGGGCAGCGACCTCAGTGGGAGGAGCTGGGGTTTCCATGGGAACGGGGGCGGGCTCCTCGGGTGGTACTGGAAGCGGTTGTGATACGGTTGTCTTGGCGACATCATCCGTTGGCATAGCGACCGCATCCACGGATGCAGCAGGACACGAGGAGCCAGAGCCTTTCAGCACATAACTAATGAACAGAAACGCCATCGTTATCATCATCATAATCACGTGATGTTACCGCTGAGACAAACAGCTCACCGTATGATGGCACTTCCTC
Organism: Sinocyclocheilus anshuiensis; assembly: GCF_001515605.1. Classification (NCBI taxonomy): domain Eukaryota; kingdom Metazoa; phylum Chordata; class Actinopteri; order Cypriniformes; family Cyprinidae; genus Sinocyclocheilus; species Sinocyclocheilus anshuiensis. The sequence goes on from NW_015547652.1 coordinate 119,710, forward strand.
CGGTGAGACCCAGAGACTTCAGAGTCGTCTTCTTCAGCGCATCCTCACCGCTGACCTACACAACAACAGCAAGACATGATGAAACTGCAATTTAAAGGGCATCTATTATGCAAAATTCACTTTTACATGTTGTTTGAACATAAATGTGTGTTGGCAGTGTGTACACAACCACCCTATAATGATAAAAATCCAGCCGTCCTTTTTTTTTAAATCCCCATAAATCATAAATAGTGTCTCAGAACAAGCCATTCCCAGAATCTGTACAATGTGATGTCACATTACACAAGCCCCGCCCACGATTGTTGACGGACACAGCCGTATTAGCAGAGACCCCGCCCTGAGTGAGCCGCACACAAAGTCTTCTTAAAGCTACAGATGTTATTCAGTCCAGAGCAGTGAGTGATTTTGTGTTTTATTTTATTGTTTGGCTCACATTAACAGCGTAGACAGCGGTTTAACTTCACAGACATAACCGACTGTGTTTTTGTAACTTATGCGTGTTTTTAACAAACTTGTGTGTATTTGACCGTTAAAGCGCAATAAGATGTGAAAGAGAACTTAGTTTAGTACTCAAATGCCGTGTGTCAGCCGCTTTCTGTGCGTTCAGAAAACCGGATATCAGAACTTTAAACTGATATGGCTTTAAAATGCATTATTTCAGTGCAATAGACATGATAATCAAAACCTCTCACCTCGTCTCTCATGTAAACACACACTGGCGTGGGTCCAGACGTGTCCAGATCAGTCCTGTGAGGAGGAAACACATCACAATATCTGTCAGGAGAGAACAAACAAGCACACTTGTACACAAACATCTATGAATTTTTCATGCTGCAATGGTTTCTGCAAGCCTTTTGACACTAATATAACTTCATAGATTATTTAGCAGAAAGTGTTTTGACACCTGATAGAACTCTATACATATTAAACTGTTTGTTTTTAAATGGCTATATCTAAGAAAAACTAAATGATGTGTATTTTAAGGGTCTTAAAGCTTTTGCAAAGTTTAATTGGCTTACTAAAAACTATGCAGTTTTTTAGAAATGTTTATTTATCTTCTGTCGAAACGGACCGGAACGCATTATGAGGATTAAAGCGTTTGGCAGCGGCGCTGAGCGCTCGTAAAACGGCCCGCGAGCCTCAGTTCACACGATCTGGCTGCATTTATAAAACACAGCGGGGAACTGGATTCTGCTGGAGAGGAATGTGTTTTACTTCAATCAATAGAGTCAGAAAGAACACACACATTTCACATATAAACGACATACTCAGAAATGAATCAGCTGCAGCTTTCTCTCACTGAACAACACACACCTGGTTTGAGGAAAGTGAGTCAGTAGATCCCATAACGTCTGTCCACTCGAGAAAGAGCCTTGAAGACGAGAGCCGTCCTCCATCTGCAGCGCGATCCGCACCTGAACCAAAACACAAACATGTTATTAAGACACACTAGCATTCAAAATGTTTCTCTTCTGCTCATCAAGGCTGCATTTATTTGATCAAAAACACATTAAAAATTGAGAAATATTATTATAATGTAAAACAGCTGTTTTCTGTGTGGATAGCTGTTAAACTGTAATTTATTTCTGTGATGTGCAGCTGTATTTTCAGCATCATTCCTCCAGTCTTCAGTGTCACATGATCTTCAGAAATCATTCTAATATGCTGATTTGCTGCTCAAGAAACATTTCTGATTATTATCAATGTTGAACACAGTTGTGCTGCACAATATTTTTGTGGAAGCTGTGATACATTTCATTTTTCAGGATTCACAGATGAATAGAAAGTTCAGAAGAACAGCATTTATTTGAAATAGAAATCTTTTGTAACATTATATATGTCTTTACTGTCACTTTTGATCAATTTAATGAATCCCTGGTGAATAAAAATATTAATTATTTTATTTATTTATTTATTTTTTTTAATCATGGTATATATATTTTTGAGAAAACATATATTTAACTAAAATAAAAGCAGGAGGAGAATTAATAAAAAAATATAAATATAAAAAAATTAATTGAAGCAAAATATAAACAGAATTAGAGATAAAATGACTTCAGTTTAGAAAGGAAGTACTCTGAGGTCATCAACCAAGTAGAATATTTATATAATATTATAGTTTTTATTCACTTTGAATTGGCTTTTTTCATTTTAGTTTTAAATTTTACAATTTTCTTTTAAAGCTAATTCAATTCATGTATTCAGCACTACATAATACTCTTTTGTTGTTTTGATGACTGACTTCTTCAAGATTCTTCAAAAATCGGTTAAAAACACATCTCTTCCATCTTTATTTGACCCTCTAACTCTAGCACTCTCTATTCTAATTCTATTCTTTAAAAAAAAAAACTTGCCCCTTTTAGACTTGCACTCTATTTATTTACTAATGGCTTGTTTTCTTTAAAAAAAAAAAACGTAACACTAGCTTCTCTATTCTTTTTGTATTCTATCTATTTGTTTTCTTTTTATTTATTAAAAAGCCCTTGCTACGTGTACTGAGTTAAGCTAACTGAGACTTGTTATAGCACTTGCATATCATTGCTCTTTTGTTGGTTTTGATTGCTTCCATTGTCGCTTTGGATAAAAGCGTCTGCTAAATAACTAAATGTAAATGTCTGTTGAGTTCACAGGAAGTACTGTATGACATCAGAGCTCAGGCTCGATGACATCATCAGCTCCGCCGAGTTACGCAGTTAAACACGCAACACGAGCCGTTTTACAGGACTGTGTTTATAATGGCGAGAGACAGCGAGAGGAGCGTTGGTGTGTTTGTAGCTGGATGAAAGGGAAATGAAAATCACGCTCTCGTTTGATTGAGAGATCAAGGAGAATGCGATTAATGAGCGGGCTGCTCGTAAAGCATGATGGGTAAACCACGGTCCTGCGGCCGCTCTCGCTCATGCTTTAGGCATGTGGAGCTGGGTGTGTGTGTGTGTGTGTGTGAGTGAGTGTGTGTGTGAGTGTGAGCGATTTTCAGGTTTTATCTCTTATGAAATTATTTTGGATCCGAAGGAGAGTTTGGGTTATTATTTACCGCACGCTTGTGAGGCTTTGAAACACATTCAAGAGTTTTAAGACCGTTTGGATCTGACTCTTATTTCTTTCATGTTGATAACTGCATTGTTATTGTGGTGTTGACTTCTGATTTTCATAAAAGTACAAAAAATGAACTCGCTGTTTTACTGGGCAGTTGAGAGGTCGACAAATTAAAAATAAACTATTTAAAAATATTTTTAAGAAACAAAAAAATGACAAAAGCACATAAAAATGACAAAAAAGAAATATGAAACATAAAAATAAAAGCAAATACAAAAAAAATTATATTAGTACATATATTATTATATATACAGTATACATATATGTAATAGTATATGTGCTATTTTTGTGCATACTTATAAAAGTAAAATAAAATGAACTATTTAGAATTTTTCAAGAAACAAAAACAAAAAAAGATGAAAGCACATAAAAATTACAAAAACTAAAAAACTAAAATGAAAAGTGAAAATATAAAAGCTAATTCCAAAAAAATATAAAAGCTAATTCCACTGCTTCCAAAAAAAATGTATAAAAACTACAATAGTACATAAATATAATATTTTGCTTCAGTTGTTGTGCATACTTACAAAACTAAAACTGGCATAAAAAAAAAACATTAGTATATTTTCAAGAAGCAAAAACACATATAAAATGACAAAAAAATAAACTGAAAATATAAAAATAAAAGCTAATTAAAAATAATAAAAACTATAACAGTTTATAAATATACTATTTTGCTTCAGTTGTTGTACATACTCATAAAACTAAAATCGAAATAAAAATAAATATTTTCAGAATTAAAAAAAAAAACAAAAACCAAAAACATGAAAGCACATAAAAATACAAAAATTTAAATTCAACATCATAAAGTTTAGGATTTATGATTAAGATCATATTTCTTATTTCATTTAGTTTAACCTAGTATTAAAATAACTTAAACTAATAAACTAAAACATATATATATAACAAAATCTAATAAAAATGCTAAAAACACAAAATTACTAAATCTGTAACTAAAAGTAAAGCGAAGACACAAAATATAAAAATAAAATCAAGTCAAAATATAAACAAAATCTATAATATAAAACTATAACTGAATCAAATTTAACTAAACTGATCTAAATAATGACTTTATTTTCTTTTTGGAGCTGCTTTACGGCAAAAAAAAAAAAAGACTTATTTTTTATAATGATTAAACTTTACACAGATATTGCACCAATTTTTTTTTTAGCTTTTAAAGCTGCTTTTTAGCTGAAATTAAATTTGGTTTTTTTAAATTTTTTATAATGAATGAACTTATTGAACTGAATTTGAATCAAAATGAACTAAATTGATCTTGTCTTTTTAGAGCTGCTTTATAGCAGAAATTTAACTTGTTTTTTTTTTCCAGTGAATGAAGGCAGTTATTGAACCAAATCAGAAACTCAACTTTATTTTTTATAATGAATGAACTTTACAGAGTTATTGAACTGAATTGAATCAACATTGAACTAAACTGATCTGAGTAATGATTCTATTGTCTTTTTAGAACCGCTTTACATCTGAAATTGAACTTGTTTTTTTTTTTATAATGAATGAACTTTACAGAGTTACTGAACTGAATCTGAATCAAAATGAACTAAACTGGTTTGAGTAATGACTCTATTGTCTTTTTAGAGCTGCCTTACAGCTGAACTTAAAACAGTTATTGAACTGAATAGATTTGAGTATTGACTGAAATCATATTTTATGTAGTTTGCATCCCTGATTTTTCTGATATTTTCCTGTCAATGACTGTGAATTGGCTGTGAAGCGATCTGCATGGCATAAAGCGCTGCAGAAATAAATGTGAACAGCCTGAGATGAACCTACAGCGTTTTCTGAAGGTTAAACGGCTCCTTTCATTGATTCTTCATAAAAACAGAAAGGTTCGGCTTGATTTTTAAGCGCTTCCAGCCCTGTTTTGGGGGGAAGTGGTGAGGGACTGAATGTGTGTGTGTTCAGAAATAGAGCAGAAATACAGGTTTTGAAGTGAGGAATCAAACGAGCTGCTGATTATTACCAGAGATCATTAAACTCCCTGATCACTGACAGACAACGCATCATTTCTCAGATGTTTACTAAACTCTTATGTAACGTTCACAGCGCCTGCGGTTAGTTTTAGTCCTGTGTCATATTCATTCAAGCTGTCCTGTTTAAGTTGACTGAAAGTCTGGGAAATTTAGTCTAATTTTAGTCAATTAAAACTTACAATTTTAGTCATACTGCATAATGGATAAACTGATAATCACAATTATTTTGCACAAAATTACTGATCATGATTGCTGTCATTTGAACTATTGCACTTGCTTTTATTTAAATTTTTGCTTTTAATTTTTTTAATTAGTTTATTGTAATACATCAAATTAAACTACATGAAAATGAGAAATAATTCCTTTGAGAACGAGCTGAATTGCAATAAGCTTAATTTTTTTCAGTTAACATTATTATTATTTTATATGATTTAATATATATTATATTATTATATAACTAGATTGAAAAGTTTGTAGACAAACTTTAAGTTGGCTTGAAAAAGCCTAGCTAGAAAGTTTGATAACGTTTTAAAAGCTTGCAGTTGGAAGGTTTTCAGTTTGAAGTAGTTTGAAAGTTAAAATAGTTTTAAAGATTAAAGTCTGAATGTTTTCAAGGCAATACAGTCTATCAGAAAAATAGATAGGTTTAAAACATATTGCTAGGATACCTGGGGTGGTTGCTAGGCTGTTTGTAGCATGACTACCATGTTGCTAACATGTTTTTAGCATGATTAGCATGTTACTAGCATTTTTCTAACATGGTTAACATGTTGCTAACATGATTAGCAAGTTACTAGCATGTTGTTAGCATAATTAGCAAGTTACTAACATGTTTCTAGCATGATTACCATGTTACTAGCATGGTGTTAACATTTTGTTAGCATGGTTAGCAAGTTACTAGCATGTTTCTAGCATGATTCGTATGTTACTAGCATGTTGTTAACATGATTAGCAAGTTACTAACATGTTGTTAGCATGATTAGCAAGATACTAGCTTGTTGTTAACATGATAAGCATGTTACTAGCATGACGCTAGCATTTTTTGAACATGTTTAGCAAGTTACTAGCGGTGTGCTTCCCCTTTTTGGGGATTGTCGCTTATTGTGACGAATAGCAGAGCAAGCAGTGAGGGTTCTGTCTCGAGGGGAAGTCGTGGCCTAGTGGTTAGAGAGTTGGACTTGTAACCCAAAGGTTGTGGGTTCGAGTCTCGTACCGGCAGGGATTGTAGGTGGGGGGAGTGAATGTACAGCGCTCTCTCCCACCTTCAATACCACGACTGAGGTGCCCTTGAGCAAGGCACCGAACCCCCAACTGCTCCCCGGGCGCCGCAGCATAAATGGCTGCCCACTGCTCCGGGTGTGTGTTCACGGTGTGTGTGTGTTCACTGCTGTGTGTGTGCACTTTGGATGGGTTAAATGCAGAGCACTAATTCCGAGTATGGGTCACCATACTTGGCCTCACGTCACTTTCACTTTAATATGTTGGTTCTTAAGCATTTCTTTTGCAATATTTATTTTTAAGACCCAATATGGTTCACTTCCAGAGATATGGGGATTTCACTGTGGTTCCAGGAGTTAATTGTTATTACACACATTTTTAGTGCTCATTCTGTGTCAGTTCTGGTTAAAGCAGCCAAACTAAATCACTTCATTTGATGAAGTTTCACTGGCGTATAAACATGCAGACACACACCGCGCTCTCAGCTCCCGTCTGCGGCCGCGAACACACCACCATCTCCAGCTTGGCATTATTCGGCAGACTGGCAAAACGCCACTGCAGAGACAAATCTAGAACGAGCCTCTGAAACCTGCAGACAAAGAGAGACAGAGACAATGAGCCGCCAGACACACACACACACACACACTCACACACACACACAGGTTTGTTTTTATGGTTTATGGGGACTCTCCATAGGCGTAATGGTTTTTATACTGTACAAACCGTATTTTCTATTGCCCTACACC
>NW_015547652.1:126864-133713 GCF_001515605.1 Sinocyclocheilus anshuiensis
TCACACTCACACACACTCACACACTCACACACTCGCACGCACACGCACACACACTCTCGCACACTCTCGCACACTCACGCACACACGCACTCACGCACTCACTCACACACACACACACACACACACACACACTCACGCACTCACGCACTCACGCACTCACGCACTCACGCACTCACGCACTCACGCACTCACGCACTCACGCACTCACGCACTCACGCACTCACGCACTCACGCACTCACGCACTCACGCACTCACGCACTCACTCACACACACACACACACACGCACACACACGCACGCACGCATGCACGCACACACACACACACACACACAACGCACGCACACTCACACACACGCACGCACACGCACGCACACACACGCACGCACGCACACGCTCACACGCACTCACACACACACACATACAGTCATGTGTTGATGAATTCATGTTTATTATTATGCAAGTTATATATATTCTATATTATCTATCTATCTATCTATGTAGATAGATAGATAGATAGATAGATAGATAAACAGACAGACAGGTAGAGAGAATAATATAGGCAATATCCTTAACATGAATTCATAAATGCATATAATAAAAACTCATAATATATTAGTTTTAAATATATACTGTACACATTTATAATTTGTTTATATATAAATATATACACACACACATACATACAATTTTTATTTATATACTTATGTACAGCTGTATGTAATTATATACAGTCGTGCTCATAAGTTTACATACCCCTTGCAGAATGTGCAAAATGTTAATAATTTAAACTAAATAAGACGGATCATAAAAATTGCATGCTATTTTTTTATTTGGGGGGGGTAAACTTTTGAACAGGATGACGATGTGTAAATTCTTCTCATTTTTTTTTATGATCATATTTTTTCATTTGGTACTGCTACATAAATACTTACATGTTAAGTACAATTTACCCTGATCATCCAATTTAAAAAGTTTACACCCCCGGCTCTTAATGCATCGTGTTGCCTTCTTAAGCATCAGTAGATGTTTTCACCTTTTGTAATAGCTCTGTATGAGTCCCGCAGCTTATTCAGGACAGTACTAAATATAAAATAACATGCAATTTTCATGATCCCTCTTATTTTGTTTTAATTATTAACACTTTGCACATTCTGCAAGGGGTATATAAACTTATGAGCACAACTATGTAAAGATTAAGCATACATATATGCATGTACAATATATATATATATATACACATACACACACATACACACACACACACACTTCAGGTTACACTCACTTGAGTCCATGTTCATCTGGATTAAAGCCGTGTTTTTTACACACATCCTCAAGAACCTGCAGGATTAAACATTTTTAAATGCATTACTTATAAATATAAAACTCATCATTTAATGTTCAAATTAACCTGATAATTAAAAAACTAGCATCATCCTATTAAACCAGCTGTGTCTCAAATCATTACGATCAGGCCTGTCATGTAGTGAACACACCTATGCTACCTTAATGTCTAGTGCACTAGGTAGGCAGCTCACAAGCCCAGCTGAATAAGAATTTACCTACGATGCCCAAAATTGCTGAATAGGACATTACTATTTCTCAATCTGAACACAATGCCCAAAGCAAAGGCTGTCTAGGGCACTAGGTAGGCAGCTCACTAGTTCAGCTGAGTCAGAACGCTATTATGCAGGATTTGAGCCGCTGTAAACACACACAGCCATCGCGATGAGCTCCACAAACACACACGAGCGTGTGAACGAGCTCATACCTGTAATAAAGGTGTGTTTGGAGACACTTTGACGGTCTGTCTTCTTCCATTCGGAGTTAAAACCGACACAGCCGCGCCGCTCGCCGCCATGACACTGTGACGTCACCGTGTTTGTTTGACAAAACTTTATGCTTCACCGATGATACATTATAATGGGTTTTATTGAGTATGCACGTATCTGATTTTGCTTCTTGATTATCCTGCTTTCATAAACAAATGTTGCTGGCTTGGTCTCTATTGTATAAACAAGTTTTCTCCCCATAGGTACCTAATTTGGAACAATTACAATAATATATTAAAATAAATTATTATTTTTTTGAAAATTGGTTTTCAGCAGGCATAATAGGAGTTATTCAATTATTAAAACAAGAAGGCATGCTACTCACTTATTCTGAGTTTCTAGCTGTCTATGGAGTTCCAGTACGTGTTCTGTTTTCATGTGTATTATTGCAGTCCTAACTATACTTTGACTGTGTTTATTGCAGTTTAATAAAAAAAAAAAAAATTTCAAGTATGGGTCACGATACTTGGCCACATATCACGTCACTGTAGTGTTACAAGGTCTCAGGTGTGAATGGGGAGCAGGTGTTAAATTTGGTGTTATCGCTCTCACTCTCTCATACTGGTCACTGGAAGTTCAACATGGCACCTCATGGCAAAGAACTCTCTGAGGATCTGAAAAAAAGAATTGTTGCTCTACATAAAGATGGCGTAGGCTATAAGAAGATTGCCAAGACCCTGAAACTGAGCTGCAGCACGGTGGCCAAGACCATACAATGGTTTAACAGGACAGGTTCCACACAGAACAGGCCTCGCCATGGTCGACCAAAGAAGTTGAGTGCACATCCTCAGTGTCATATCCAGAGGTCGTGTTTGGGAAATAGACGTATGAGTGCTGCCAGCATTGCTGCAGAGGTTGAAGGGGTGGGGGGTCAGCCTGTCAGTGCTCAGACCATACGCCGCACACTGCATCAAATTGGTCTGCATGGCTGTCGTCCCAGAAGATCTATCTATCTATCTCCTCTGGCATGTTCGGTCTGGATGTCACTTTGAAAACGAGCGTTTTAAAGGAAATCATGTCAATAGTTCAGGTTTTGTCCGTCTTCACTGAAGTTGGATCTCCACCTGCGGCTGATGATCGCTGTCCATTCGGTGAATGCGACCTTTCTCTGGATCTCTTTGATGTAAGGCGTTCAAAAGGATCCAAATAAGTGAAGTGGAAGGCAGTCTAATGAAACGGAGGAACGCGAATTCGAGATCCTCTGGGTGTCGAAGCAGGAAGAGACGCTAAACACATCCTATGCTGTCTAAGAACAACATGAGGAGCTGTAAACATCAAACAGATCGACACTGTAACGGCTGTGAAGAGCGACTCCATACATCTGTGAATTAAAGACAGAACTCCAACCCCTCTGGAGCTCTTCTGGATCTTTCCAGTCATTCCTCTGATGTCCCCGGCCCCGTGCCTCGGGCTCAGGGGCCGTGCATTTCGTGTCGCGCTTCCATCTGCGAGTAATTTAAGCCCATGTTTTTCCTCTTAACGGGACGGATTGTGATGGAGCAGGAGGTGTATGTCAGTGACAGCCTGGCATCCCTTTGAAGAGCCGTGGAATGAATTCCAGGAGCTTCTGATCGTGTCTTTATCTGTGCGCTTGATGACACCCACGCAACAGTCACTGCTACACCGCAGAACAAGTGTGTGTTATTTTAGTATCTCTGAGATTCTGTTAGAGTTTTTGTTCATGTTGTTATTTAGGTTTTCTGCTTTCATGTTAATTTTAGCTAAAGTTTTAGTTATTTTGTCGCGTGTTCGTGTGATTTTTTTGTTGCTTTTAAGTATGTCTATATTATTTTTATTACTTTTATTTCAGATTTATTTTTACTTTACATGAAAGAGAGAATGTTTGCTTTGCATACTAGCTGAAATAAAATAAGTTTAAGTTTTAAATATTTTATTTTATTTCAGTTAACATTTATTTTAAGTCACAAAAATGTACTTTTATTGTTTAGTTTTAGTTTACTATCATAACTGGTACATTGATGATATGCAGGGTTATTATTGTTGTAAACTCAAACTATAAAAAAATAAACACTTACTGAAAACATTTTTGTTAAGTTTAAGTTGATGTATTAAAATAATTTCATAAACTAAAACTAAAAACTAAAAGTAGCCTAATATAAAACTACTGTAAAAATTATTTTTGAAGTTGTAAATAAAACAAAATACTATTTCAGTCTTACTACTTCAAACTTTCACAAACTTTATTTGACCAATGTACAACACAGCAAAATGTATTAAACTCATAACATAAAAAAAATAAGGTTAATTCTACAAATGCACATTCTTTTTCATGCATGTTATTTATTACTCATTTTACACTATAATATCAACATACATGCAATTCATTGACTATTACTTTGAAGATTTTGTCTACAAGAAAACTTTCTACGCACTTTTTGAGTCTATTCTTAAACTTATTTTTATATAAAGCAATCTGAATTACTGTTGTGCATGAATTGTGCAATATAAATAAACCTTGTCTACTCAACACTGTGTTGAAGTCTTTGTCTTGTGAAAATGTTTCCTTTATTGTTAGTCATTAAGATTTACATTCATGCATTTGGCAGATGCTTTTATCCAAAGCGACTTACGTTGCATTGAAGGTATAAAATGTATCAGTTCATGCATTTCCTGGGAATTGAACCCATGATCTTAACCAGTGCAATGATCTGCTGTTCAAGCTGCAGGAATGCAACAAATGCGAATAAAAGCTTCTGCCAAAACACTTAAATGTAAGACACTATATTTTGTTTGTGTTGTGCTGAGTTTGTGCTGGTGTTTGTGTTGGCTTTCACCTGCAGTACAGGAGCCCTGGGGAAATGACCAGCGTCTGAACAAACAAACAGTTCTGTCCTTATCCGTCCAGACCATCAGCAGAGGAAATAAAACGTCAAACTCTCTCCTAACGGCCCTTTGAGCGGCGTGTTTGTCTGACCTCTGAGCAAAGGCCGTATGCTGCCAAACGGAAGTCATTTAGGGAAATCACTGCTCGAGTGTGTTTTTCCAGTCCATTTAAAAACTTCTGAATTTCTTTTGCATTATTTGACGAGGAAATCGCCTGCAGAGCACAAACACACACACACACACGCATACACACACACACACATACACACACACACACACACACACACACACACACACTATAAATCATACAGAATTAAGTTTTTTGAAAATCTAAAAATGCAGAATTCCTGTAAGGAGGGGTAGGGTTGGTGTAGGGCAATAGAAAATACGGTTTGTACAGTATAAAAACCATTACAACCATTACGAAAATGATTAAATCCATCATAAACTATACATAAAAATCAATGTCTTAATATATTTTTTAGACTTGACTTGACTTGACTTGATATTATATATATGCATAATAAAAATTAATATTATTAGAAACAAAATAAAATTGTTCATGATTATTTTTATTTATGATTATTTGATTATGTAATACCATGATATTTATGCTGATTTATTGTCAGTATTGGAAACAGTGTTGCTGCTTAATATTATTTTGGAGCCTGTTATATGTTTTTCAAAATAGAAACATTTGTAAAATAATAAATCTTTACTATCAGTTAAAAAAAAAATCTATTTAACATATCCTTGCTGAATAAAGGTATTAATTTCTTTCAAACTTTTGAAAGAAATTGAGTGTATACTGTTATAAAATATTTCTATTTTGAATATGTTCTTTTTACTTATTTATTCATCAGAGAATCCTGAAAATGTATCACAGGTTCCAAAAAATAAAATACAAAATAAATAATAATAATAATAATAATAATAATTAAGCAGCACAACCGTTTCCAACATTAATAGTAAATCAGCATTGGGCATTGGTAGACAAATAAATTAGTCAAGGTGAGAAAGGTGTATTTAAAAGTTTATTTATCTAAAAGTCCACAAATGGCCATACAGTAGTTGCATACAGAACAGAGATAGTCATACACAGGTAAATGCAGTTTTTTTTGTTGTGATGTTTGTTTATAGTTCAGCTGAAATGCTGACCTTACTCTTTGAGAACAGCCAGCACAGCCTTCACGCTTCTGTGAACCTTCAGGTCCTGAAAAAGACAGTTTTATATAGTACAGGTCAGTCCAAAAACACTTACACACTCCAGAAGCAGCCTATATTTATTCAGATGCCGAGACAGATAGTTGGATATTGTTCAGTTCCTGCATCCTGGAGCTCTATGGTCTATGTTTCTGACAGTGGTAATGATACCCATAGCATATATAACAGCTGAGTCATTTGACTTTGTGGGGTTGCCATGTAGAAAAAAGCAAGCGGAAGCGCATTGCGAATAAAGACCTGCCTTCAATGCCACCTTTCAATCAAAGCTCAAAGCAAAAGCAGTTTTTAGCTGCACACCTGTGGTCAAAGTGCTTACTGCTGGCACAAATTAGCATGTTAATTAGTCCCTCAAACCAAAGCAGCTAAAAATTGGTCAAAGCAAGCACTAAAGCCAAATGTGTAATTTAAAGTAGTGATAACTGTAAACATACCGTCATTATCATTCAAACACATTCCCTCCATATAATTTAGGCTACCATAGCCAAAATTATTAATTGTGAATTTAACAAATAACATTGTATAGTTTTTAAAAACAGAATTATATATATTTTTTTTACTTTTAATTTTATAGTTTATGTAGGGAGTGAAATTTAAGGGTAAAATTAATGTTCTATAACTTTAAATAAGATCTAGAGGTAATATCGCTGTATTTAGGATCAACAAGACTAATAAATATAATTTGAGAAATATAAGTTTATTGATTTTATTTGTTTAAATGTTAAAAGATGTTTTTTTTTTTGGAGTTGTGTATAGTGATTTAGATCCTTAGTCCACACTCCAGATCAGTAGGTGGTGGTAATGCACCCGAAAGCTGTTTGCCAACCGCCCATAAAAACAAAAGAAGAAGAAGAAGAAGAAGAAGGTAATATCGCAAGAACAGAGACCCGCGATTAGGATCGCAGGAGAGAATGGTCTGCTAGCAGTGGTGAGTGTAGAGAGAGAGATGACACG
>NW_015547652.1:141501-141675 GCF_001515605.1 Sinocyclocheilus anshuiensis
ACACAGACACACACACACGCACGTGTGTGTGTGTGTGTGTGTGTGTGTGCGTGTCTGTGTGTGCGTGTCTGTGTGTGCGTGTGTGTGTAAGTGTGTGTGTGTGTGGGTGTGTGCATGTTTATGTGGTTTATGAGGACACAAATTTGTATAATGACATGGGTATGACATAGGTAT
>NW_015547652.1:143290-147215 GCF_001515605.1 Sinocyclocheilus anshuiensis
TTAAATGATTTTAGCAAATGGCTGCAATATAACAAAGAGTGAAAAATTTAAGGGGGTCTGAATACTTTCCGTACCCACTGTATATGGGGTCACACATGTAAATATTGTATATGCATTTTATATACAAGTTTGTGTACATAAAGTCCATAAAACATCAACAAAATACTGAAAAATACAGTAGTAAATAACAAAATAACGTATTATATATGAGCCAGTGTTATTTTAGTATCACTGAGATATTATTATAGTTTTTGATCATTTTTAAATTAGATTTTATTTTTATATTTTCTGTTTTAATTAAAATGATTAAAGTTTTAGTAATTTTGTTGTGTTTGTAATTTTTAGTATTTTTTAAAATAAGTCTGTATAGTTTTTAAATAGTCCGTATAGTAATTTAATTAAACAAACCTTTAACTTGAGACATGATGAAAACAAAAATTAGACGTTATATATTAATATATAAATATATATGTGTGTTTGTGTGTGCATGTGTAATATATATATATATATATATATATATATATATATAATTTATTTAACATTTTATATTAAAAACTGTTACAAATTGTCAAATAAAAATTAAGTCTTTTAATATTGACGCTGTTACAATGAAAAAGCAATCAGATATGATTTTTAAAAACTATATAAATATACTATATGAAAATACAGCATTTTTTATTGTTGCTATTTTATTTCACTTAATGTTTATTTTCTTTTAAGTAATGAACCATTTTATGCGTATAAGTTTTTATTTTTTATTTTTAGTTTATTTAGTAAAGTTATTTTAGTATTTCAGATTAAACTAAACATAAATGAGAAATATTAGGGTTAGCTGACTAGCTCAAACAAAATAAGTATATATATGATAACCCTATGTGAATTATAAAGTTCATTCAGTGTTGGTTCTTCACATGTCAGTATTCACACTAAACACACTGAAGATCAAAGGGACACATGTGTCACTAGACCACACCCCATTTGACCAGCCCTCTCTGCTGATTGGCAGTCCGGACAGGGCTACACGCCCCTCTGCCAGCTGATTGGCTGAGAGGGCTGCAATAAAACCCCAAATAATGAGCCCACGAGGGACACAGACACTTGCCGTGATCTGAACGCAGGAGGAGGACACGCAGTTCGCTTCAGGATGAGAGGATCCAGAGTTTTTATGAACCTCCTGTGGATTTACAGAAGCATGGAGATGATCCGAGTTCTGCTGGTTCTGCTGGTTCTGGGGTCGGCGGAGGGCAGGAGAGTTCGGGGTCAGCGGACTCAGACGCCCGAGAGCTTTCCTCTGGACTTCACAGCTGTGGAGGGAAACATGGAGAGCTTCATGACTCAGGTGAAGAACTTGGCTCAATCCCTGTATCCCTGCTCGACTCAGAAACTGGACCAGGAGATGAAGCTTCAGTTCCTGAGGAACTCATCGGTCACCTGTAATGACGGTTCACCTGCTGGGTTAGTGATGCTTTCTGTGTGTCTCTGCTTCTGTGTGGTGTAGTGGTCAAACATCTGCTGAATGGAAGGTTGTAGGTTCAAAGCTCACAAGGGTTGATTCATTATCCATCACTGAAAAATATCAGCAACGCAAAAATATGTTCTAAGAACGTTTTGCAAACATTCTATGAAAAACGTTACTTCTGAATGTTCTCTCAATGTTCAAAACATCAAGTTTTAAAAAATGTATTTTTTAGTTATACGAACATCAAGGGAACATTCCATAATTTTGCGAACATTACGAGAACGTTATTTCTGAATGTTCTCTCAACGTTCAAAACTTCAAGTTTTTAAAAATTAATTTTTTTTAGTTATACGAACATCAAGCGAACATTCCATTTTATACTTTTGCGAACATTACGAGAACGTTACTTCTGAATGTTCTCTCAACGTTCAAAACATCAAGTTTTTAAAAATACATTTTTAGTTATACGAACATCAAGGGAACGTTCCATTTTATAATTTTGCGAACATTACGAGAACGTTACTTCTGAATGTTCTCTCAACGTTCAAAACATCAAGTTTTTAAAAATACATTTTTAGTTATACGAACATCAAGGGAACGTTCCATTTTATAATTTTGCGAACATTACGAGAACGTTACTTCTGAATGTTCTCTCAACGTTCAAAACATCAAGTTTTTAAAAATACATTTTTAGTTATACGAACATCAAGGGAACGTTCCATTTTATAATTTTGCGAACATTACGAGAACGTTACTTCTGAATGTTCTCTCAACGTTCAAAACATCAAGTTTTTAAAAATACATTTTTAGTTATACGAACATCAAGGGAACGTTCCATTTTATAATTTTGCGAACATTACGAGAACGTTACTTCTGAATGTTCTCTCAACGTTCAAAACATCAAGTTTTTAAAAATACATTTTTAGTTATACGAACATCAAGGGAACGTTCCATTTTATAATTTTGCGAACATTACGAGAACGTTACTTCTGAATGTTCTCTCAACGTTCAAAACATCAAGTTTTTAAAAATACATTTTTAGTTATACGAACATCAAGGGAACGTTCCATTTTATAATTTTGCGAACATTACGAGAACGTTACTTCTGAATGTTCTCTCAACGTTCAAAACATCAAGTTTTTAAAAATACATTTTTAGTTATACGAACATCAAGGGAACGTTCCATTTTATAATTTTGCGAACATTACGAGAACGTTACTTCTGAATGTTCTCTCAACGTTCAAAACATCAAGTTTTTAAAAATACATTTTTTAGTTATACGAACATCAAGGGAACGTTCCATTTTATAATTTTGCGAACATTACGAGAACATTACTTCTGAACGTTCTTTCAACGTTCCAAAAATCAAGTTTTTAAAAATTAATTTTTTTAGTTATACGAACATCAAGGGAACATTCCATTTTATAATTTTGCAAACATTATGAGAACGTTACTTCTGAATGTTCTCTCAACGTTCGAAACATCAAGTTTTTAAAAATGTATTTTTTAGTTATACGAACATCAAGGGAACGTTCCATTTTATAATTTTGCGAACTTTACGAGAACGTTACTTCTGATGTTCTCTCAACCTTCAAAACATCAAGTTTTTAAAAATGTATTTTTTAGTTATATGAACATCAAGGGAACATTTCATTTTATAATTTTGCGAACATTACGAGAACATTACTTCTGAATGTTCTCTCAACGTTCAAAACATCAAGTTTTTAAAAATTAATTTTTTTAGTTATACGAACATCAAGGGAACATTCCATAATTTTGCGAACATTACGAGAACTTTACTTCTGAATGTTCTCAATGTTCAAAACATCAAGTTTTTACAAATTAATTTTTTTAGTTATACAAACATCAAGGGAACATTCCATAATTTTGCGAACATTACAAGAACGTTACTTCTGAATGTTCTTTCAACGTTCAAAACATCAAGTTTTAAAAAAATTAATTTTTTTAGTTATACGAACATCAAGGGAACATTCCATAATTTTGCGAACATTACGAGAACGTTACTTCTGAATGTTCTTTCAACGTTCAAAACATCAAGTTTTTAAAAATCGAACATCAAGGGAACATTCCATTTTATAATTTTGCAAACATTACGAGAACGTTACTTCTGAATGTTCTCTCAACGTTCAAAACATCAAGTTTTAAAAAATTAATTTTTTTAGTTATACGAACATCAAGGGAACATTCCATAATTTTGCGAACATTACGAGAACGTTACTTCTGAATGTTCTCAATGTTCAAAACATCAAGTTTTTACAAATATATTTTTTAGTTATACGAACATCAAGGGAACATTTCATTTTATAATTTTGCGAACATTATGAGAACGTTACTTCTACGTGATCTCTCAACGTTCAAAACATCAAGTTTTTAAAAATTTATTTTTTAGTTATACGAACATCAAGGGAACATTTCATTTTATAATTTTGCGAACATTACGAGAAC
>NW_015547652.1:147820-151364 GCF_001515605.1 Sinocyclocheilus anshuiensis
TTTTTTAGTTATACGAACATCAAGGGAACATTTTATTTTATAATTTTGTGAACATTACGAGAACGTTACTTCTGAATGTTCTCTTATCGTTCAAAACAACAAGTTTTTAAAAATTTATTTTTTAGTTATACGAACATCAAGCGAACATTCCATTTTATAATTTTGCGAACATTACGAGAACGTTACTTCTGAATGTTCTCTCAACGTTCAAAACATCAAGTTTAAAAAAAAAAATTTTTTAGTTATACGAACATCAAGGGAACATTTAATTTTATAATTTTGCGAACATTACGAGAACGTTACTTCTGAATGTTCTCTCAACGTTCAAAACATCAAGTTTAAAAAAAAAAATTTTTTAGTTATACGAACATCAAGGGAACATTTAATTTTATAATTTTGCGAACATTACGAGAACGTTACTTCTAAGTGATCTCTCAACATTCAAAACAAGTTTTTAAAAATGTTTTTTCTCGGTTATGCGAACGTTGTGGGAACATTCAACTTTATTATTTTGCAAACGTTATTGAAACGTTACTTTTGTATGTTCTGAACAAGTAGCATCATTCAAAAAATGTCAAACAATCATTCAACTATAACATTTTAACTAAAAAATTTACAGATAATGTTCTTGTGAACATTGAGAACTATTCCATTAATGTTACTGGAGGAACGTTTGTTCGTAACTTTGAGAGAACACTGCTAGAACGTTAAGGATGTTCTGAAAATGTGAGAACACGCTCTGTTAGCTAGGAACATATAATTAAACAAAACAATAATCTCTACCTATCTATAAATATACTATGGTGGTACTATGGTACAGTTCAATAGAGTGTTTTAAAAATGTTTTTCTTGGTTATGCAAACGTTATGGGAATGTTCCATTTTATAATTTTGCAAACGTTACAGAAACATTACTTATGAATGTTTTTTGAATGCTCTGAAACAAGTAGCATCATTTAATTATTTAACGTTAGACGAATGTTCAACTAAAATGTTCCATGAATGATGTAGCCTATAAATGTTTAACATTATTAAAGAGCAGACAACTTTGAACAAACGTTCTATTAATGTTACTTGAAGAATGTTTTGCAGGGTTATATGTGTATGGTATCCTTATTTTATTTAAACACATTTTAAGTCTGTTGTTTCGTTAAGGGAGCTCTCTTTTAATAGCACGAGCCAGATAGGCCTAATTACCGAAACCGCCATAATTAAAGTCAAACTGAAGTGAAGCGTGCGGCGGAGGATCAGAGACATTAATTCCTCACATTCCCAGACAGCAGCAGAGATGGTGGGAATGATCCGGGGAGAATCGCTGCAGTTCGGGTTGTCTCGGCATCTTCTGGGAGACTTATGATTTCGAGTGAAAGTACGCAAATAACGCACGCGCCGCAGGTGGGAGGAGTGACGTCACGCGCACGTGGTTCGATCGGTGACTTTCAGAATCTTTAAAACTTTAAAAAGCCAATCCAAAAACACATAAAATCTTTACCATGCCTTATGCAATCTACTTATAAGTTATAAATGTTAATCAGATACGTAGATGTATTTGACCTGAAGTCATACGTTTAAATGACATTAAGCATTTTTTTAATTCTTCCAATTAAATTAAGAATGCTTAATGTCATATATACAGTGGGTACGGAAAGTATTCAGACCCCCTTAAATTTTTCACTCTTTGAGAGATGAAACGATCTCTGTGTCTGATGTCTTTATTCTGATCTCTTCACACTCCAGCTTGATGTCTGTAAACAGAGAGAGAGAGATTCAGATTCAGCAGCTGTTCAGAACAGGGTTGAGCGATGTTCTGAATTATAGAACTGCTTTTCAGTTCATGAGATTGAATTTGAACTGAATGAACCACAACACACAGGAAGTTGAGCCGGAATCTGAACTGGAATGACAGGAGGAATTTACAGATTTGCATTTCAATGCATTCTGGGAAATTGAGTTTTTCCATTACTAAAGTAAATACATTAAATATATAAACTAAATGCAACGTGCAGAATTTCAATCACTTCAAATAGAAAACATTGCAATTCTGCATCCTTTTTGTTAGCTTAATTCAAAGACATTCAATTCAGTAATGAACAGATCTGTTTGATTCACACTGAACGAATCGCTCTTTTAGAATCAGTTCTTGTGTTTCATGTTGTGACTTTGACTTTATTTATTTGTATTAGTGATGCATTGTTTATTACAACAGGCTAATTTGCATATCTGGTCCCTATAGACAGGCTCTTCAGTGTAAAACTGTTTTCAACATTGATAATAATCAGAAATGTTTCTTGAGCAGCAAATCAGCATATTAGAATGATTTCTGGAGATCATGTGACACTGAAGACTGCAGTAATGATGCTGAAAATACAGCTGCGCATCACAGAAATAAATTAGTTTAACATGTATTCACATAGAAAACTGTTATTTAAAACTATAATAATATTTCACAATTTGTACTGTATTTTTTGATCAAATAAATGCAGCCTCGGTGAGCAGAAAAGTCATAAAGTCTTGATTATTCAAAACAAATATTTGCATTAATGTATTTAGCAAACGTTTTTATCCAGAGCAGCTCGTATTGCATTCAAGGTGGTTTCCCTGGGAATTGAACCCATGACTTTGGTGTTGCGAATGCCATGATCTACTCTTGTACAGGAATGCATCAGAAATCAAAAACATGAAATTAATCATATTTATGTGTTTTCTGATTCAGCTACTACATAAAGGAGTCACGAGGCAGCCGGCGATGGCTGATGTTCCTGGAGGGTGAGTGAATCAGAGAATCATGATGATGATGTGTGAGAGAGTGTGTGAGAGAGTGTGTGAGAGAGTGTGAGAGTGAGTGAGTGAGTGTGAGAGTGAGTGAGTGAGTGTGAGAGTGAGTGTGAGTGTGAGAGTGAGCGTGAGAGTGAAGGGACATGTCGGTTACCTCACCTGAATATGTTCATAGATTTATGTTGGATGTTATCTTTGGAATGGAAATATGGATATTTTATTTGTAAACATCATTTTTCGCTTATTTCAGTTAATGTCATAAATTAAATTCAATTAAATTCAATACACTTTATTGTCCCCAATGGGGAAATTTGTCTTGGACCCTGGAGCCTGCATACACATACACTGATCAAAATTACATTGCATAATAAAATATCCACATAAGCACAACACATTCCAAGCCACAATAACACCCATAACCAACAAGGGGTAACATAAATAAATTACATGTTTAAAAGTCTGATTGACGTAGGTACAAAATATTTCTTAAAACGTTTGTATCTGCACACAGGCAGCCTGTATCGTCTACCAGACGGCAGCAACTCATACTCAAGAGTATAAGCAATGTGAGGGGTCAGATAGTATCTTAGTGACTTTCTTAAAAACCGACTGCTCATAAGATGATTCCAAGGTTTGATATTCCCTTTTCCCTATAATTCCCATAGCTGTCTTTACCAGACGTGCCAGTTTGGCTTTAGATTGAACTGTAATGTTTCCAAACCACACAGTATAACCATAATGTAGTACACTTCCAATTACAGCCTGGTAAA
>NW_015547652.1:151460-171489 GCF_001515605.1 Sinocyclocheilus anshuiensis
CCCCATAAACTCTCAGTCTTCGTAGAAAGTATAATCTCTGCTGCGCACAAGAGCAAATACTATCTACATGGGGTCCCCAGGTGAGTAAATTATCCATATAAGCGCACAGGTATTTATACGAGCACACTTGTTTAAAGGGTTCCTCATGAATAAATATATGGGTGAGTGGTTCCCAGTTGACTTTGGGTCAAAGACCATATACTCATTTTTTTTTAATATTTATAATAAGATGATTTAGGTCACACCACTTCACAAATCTTTCTACCTCTGAATAATATACTGATGGATTAGTATCATTATACAAGAGGCTTAGCAGAGCTGTATCATCGGAGTATTTTATTATGAGGTTACTGGGATCATGACTTTGCATTCATTTGTATACAATGTAAAAAGAATTGGGGCGCTGACACAGCCTTGTGGAACTCCTGTACTTGTCCTTCTAACCTCTGATATACTGTGGTTAACCTTGACCTGCTGCCTTCGATTAGTTAAAAACGAATGATACCATTTGAGTAAAAATGGATTTACACCCAACTGCCCCAATTTTTTAATCAAACAATGGGGTTTAATTGTATCAAAAGCCAAACTAAAATCAACGAATAACAACCGTGCATAGGCCTTTGGACTCTCAAGATGTTTCACAATAGCATAAGTTATGTTATTAATAGCGTCCACCGTACCGCGGCCTTGTCTGTAGGTGAACTGGAGTGGATCTAAAACGGGTTTTACCTCTGTCTTTAGCAAGGACACCATATACCTCTCAAAACACTTCATAACACATGATGTCAAGGCTATTGGCCTATACTGTCCACTGGACAAGATATCTTTTTGGTAGTTGTAAATATCAGGGACAGTATGACAATCCACAGATCGTTGAAAAACGGCACCATGCAGTGGTAAGCTCCTCTGCACATGATTTTAAAAGAGCAGCCGAAATACCATCAGGTCCTGTGGACTTTCTAGTATTAATTTGATTAAAAAATAAACAAACCTTCTGGGGGTCAATTTTCCTGAGTATAATCCTGTGTATCAAATCTGAGATAGAACTCATTTAATTCATTTCCCTTCTCTAAATCATTATTAGTACAGAGGTGCTTATGTCTAGTGTTCATATTTGTCATCGCTTTAATAGTGTCCCATAACTTTTTTGATGGAGTGGAGGTGAACCTCTGCTCCATTCATTTTCCAATTTCGAAATCACTTGCAATGATTTTAAAAAGCACATATAGTGATTGGTGAAACAGAGCTTTTCCAAACTCCGAATCAGTTAAAACATTGCATCGCAAAATGATTCACTGTTTCGAAGCGCTCCAATCGGATCGCGAATCGCGAAGCATTTGATTCAGATAGGGACTATAGAGTGGGTTCGCGAATCTTTTTGATTTCTTTTTTTATTAAACAGTACAAAACATCAAACCATTATGGCAATACAGTTACAAGAAACAAAAGAGAAAAAAAAGAAAGAAAGAATACACAAATCCAAACCCCTTAAGAAAATAACCATGATTTTATTATAGTAAATGTGTAGTAACCATGTTTTTTTACTATGTAGCCTGTTTTTACTACAAATACTATATAAATAACGGTTAAACTATAGTCAAGTCAAGTCACCTTTATTTATATAGTGCTTTTAACAATACAGATTGTGTCAAAGCAGCTTTACAGTATCAAATAGGAAAATAGTGTGTCAATAGTGCAAAAAGGACAAAAGTAAACACTCAATTTTCAGTTAAAGGCAGTTCATCATTGAATTCAGTTATGTCATCGTCCAGCTCAGTTCAGTTTAAATAGTATCTCTCGTTCAAATACTGAGGAGCTAAACCATTTAGGGCTTTATAATTAATAAGCAAGATTTTAAAATGTATACGATGTTTAATGGGTAGCTAGTGCAGTGTTGACAGAACCGGGCTAATATGGTCATACTTCCTGGTTCTAGTAAGAACGTCATCCAGTTGTTTATATCGACTATGCATTCTGTTTTTCAAATTTGTATGTTTCGAAAACGGGCCGCGAAGAAATATAGAGCTGAGTATCATCAGCATAACAGTGAAAGCTAACACCGTGTTTCCTGATGATATCTCCCAAGGGTAACATGTAAAGCGTGAAAAGTATAACGGCCCTAGTACTGAGCCTTGAGGTACTCCATACTGCACTTGTGATCGATATGATACCTCTTCATTCATTACTACGAATTGATGACGGTCAGATAAGTACGATTTGAACCATGCTAATGTACTTCCACTAATGCCAACAAAGTTTTCTAGTCTATTCAAAAGAATGCTGTGGTTGATAGTGTTGAACGCAGTGCTAAGATCCAGTAGCACTAAAAGAGAGATACAACCACGATCAGATGATAAGAGCAGGTCATTTGTATTTGCACTATGGTTAGTGTAGCAAAAGCATGGTCAATTTGTGGTTACCCTGGTTTAACTATAGTAACAACCATCTGTTGTTTGACCTCTTCATATTTAAGGAGAGAACTAGAGTTATCAAAGTCGGACATCGCTTGTTATGATTTTCAAGGGTGTAGAATTTAGTATAAACGCTGTGACATGATCCTACCAATGTCAGACACTACTAAATTGTCTCTAGCAATAATTTTGATCAAACAATTAAATGTCTGTTGTCTGCCATTACGTCCACCAATGCCAAAATCAAACCTACACCCTTGAGAAAAATGTAATTTAACATTAAAACTGAAAAAAAACTAAAACAGGAAAAAATGGAATTCAGAAAAAATAATTAATTTGGGAAAAAAATAAATAAAACAGAAATCCAAAAAAATGAAAATGGAAAAAGATAAAGGCCCTAAAAATGTCATTTTTGTTAAACATTTAATAAATTATTACATTAGCTAAGTTTCATGATTTTAGTTTATTAGACATGCTTTTGAAAAAAAAAAAAAAGGATTTGGTAAAAAAAAAAAAAAAAAACTAAAAGTTTTCATAAGTATGTCCTAAGTATGTCAAGAAAGCACTAAGCACCACATACTAAGCAACTATGCAACACTTAAAATGCAATGGATTTCATAAGTATGTCCTAAGTATGTCAAGAAAGCACTAAGCACCACATACTAAGCAACTATGCAACACTTACAACATCTTGCCAACTGCATAGCAACACTCAGAGCATCCTAACAACAGGGAGGCATGTCCAAAAATACCGTATTCTGAGTGTCAGAACTTATAAACATGAAAACCATGTGTGTGTGTTTCAGGAACAGGGATCCTGTCGTCTCAGCCCGAGGAGAATCCACACTGGTGGAACGCAAACACAGTGTACGATTATGACTTTATAAACAGATAATAATATTTCATATCCCATAACCCTCTCAGAAAATGACCTGCATCTTTACATTTCTATACTGTTTACTGTTTTTATACTGCAGATAAGTTAGATTTTGCTACAAAGAGAAAATATTACTTCAGACTTTCTATTTCAGCATTTCACAGTGAATTCAGTGTTATTTGCTGTTTCTCTCATGAATAGTGAATCTGTGTGTGCAGGTTTGTGCCGTACTGCTCCAGTGATGTTTGGAGCGGCTCCACAGCGAAGACAGACCAGAGTAAAACACACACACACACACACACACACACTCACACTCAGAGTGTCCATCATTCACATTCATCGTGTGTGTGTGTGTGTGTGTGTGTGTGTGTGTGTGTCTGTGTTCAGATGACTATGCATTCATGGGTTCTCAGATCATTCAGGAGGTCGTTAAGGAGCTGGTGACTAAAGGTCTGGACGGTGCTAAAGTGCTGCTGCTAACCGGGAGCAGGTGACCAATCACTGACGGGATCCCAAATACGAATCCTGCTAATTTTCTCCATAAACCTATAAACCGTTTAAAGGGGTCATGACATGGATTTTTAAAATTATTTTAATGTTCCTTTAGGTTTACTTATGTTAATAAAGTTTTTTGCACAAAAAAAAAAAAGATTATTTTCAACCCTCGTTCTGACCCTCTGTCTAAAACTACCTGTTTTAAGGGGCGTGTCTTTTAAGGCTTGTCAGTAATCAGCCGTTATGATTGGCTGACGTCATTGCATAGGAAAATGTGAGTGTTTTGACAACATGAAAAAAAACGGTCATTTCCAGACAAAGCATTATGAAATCATTTACTTTGTGATGCAGCTGCACTCAGATCTAGTAACACTTCATCTATCAACAAATGATTCTTTGTGAACTCTCCATGACACTGTGCCTCGATTACAAAACAAAATACTCAGACACGATCTGGGAAGCCATTAAAAATAAACTATCCACTTGTTCCTTATGCTGGGATCCTTCTGATATCTGTACAAACAAAGACGCAAACGAGCTGTTTAAACCAAACGCATCAAAGCTAATGTTCTTTCATTGCATTTGTCCTTTTGATGACAGACTCGAGCGCATCTGTATGTAGTGTAGACAACATAGCGGCAGTGATTGTGATTTCTATTTGCTTTTGACGCGCCCCGACTCGCTCATTCAGTGTAATCAAGTGTCAGCCGTTAGCGACTGAACGGCAGTGGGAGGGGCCTATGGTGAGAAGATGACTATTCGTCGATGTCTTGCTCTGGAGGCGTGTTTATGCAAATGTTTGCGCCTCATCATTGTGATGTCATCATGCACCTCAGATCCAAACGAGCCGTTTTTGGAGCTTGATTAAGCAAATGCTTTGTTTATAACGAGGAGGACGTTTTAAGCTATGAAACTTGCAGGATGTTTTAATGTTACAAAGACCTCTTACATTCCAAAAGATCAAGGCAAATTTAATTTCTCCTGTCATGTATATACCCCTTTAAGATATATACTATTATAATATATATAATATAATGTGAGCTGTGAGGCTGTTAATCAATGCTTTATGCTCACAGTGAGCAAATCATGCCAAACGAGCTCTGCCCACTCCATATTTTAGTATTATATACTATTAGAATATTTACTAACATTTTAATTGCCTTTTATTTGTATATTTTCAGTTTTCACTTAAATTTTTTTAATTTTATGTTTGTCTTTTTTTTAAATCCCTATTTAGCTTTATTTTTTATTTCAGTTTCAGTTATTTTAACACTTCAACTTATAAGTTTAATAGTTGAAATATAATATTAGTTAAATACTTATCATTTTTATTCAAATTCATTTGTATTTCTAAGTTTAGGTCGTTCATCAAATGTTTACATTTTATTTCGGCTTTATTTCAATTAACAAGATTACTTTTACAACTTCAGTATAGTCCCAAATATAATTAAATATTTGTATATACAATGTAATAAACTTAAAATGTTACGTCTACATTTCTATATATCTTAGATGAGTTTGTTTCTTCATCAGATTTGTAGAAATGTAGCACTGCATCAGTGTCTCAGCAATGGATGCTCTGCAGTGAATGGGTGCCGTCAGAATGAGAGTCCAAACAGCTGATAAAAACATCACAATAATCCACAAGTAATCCACAGCACTCCAGTCCATCAGTTCACATCTGGAGAAGACAAAAGCTGAAACAAATCCAGCATTAAGACTTTTAACTAAAATATGAGTCTATAATCCATAATAATGCTTCCTCCAGTGAAAAGGTGTTCTGGTCTGAATCAGGAGAGAAATCTGCACAGATCAAGCAGCGTTTAAACAGCTCTAAACACGTATGTGGCTGGATTTTGATGTGAGAGACAACAGGAGATGCACTTTTCACTGGAGGAAGCGTTATTATGGATTATGGACTTGTATGTCTTAATGATGGATTTGTTTCAGCTTTTGTCTTCTCCAGATGTTAACTGATGGACTGGAGTGCTGTGGATTACTTGTGGATTATTGTGATGTTTTTATCAGCTGTTTGGACTCTCATTCTGACGGCACCCATTCACTGCAGAGCATCCATTGCTGAGACACTGATGCAATGCTACATTCTATAAATCTGATGAAGAAACACACTGATCTCGGCTGTGTTGTGTCTTCAGCGCCGGTGGTACCGGAGTACTGCTGAATGTGGACCGTGTGTCGGAGCTGCTGGAGGATCTGGGTCTCGGTTCGGTTCAGGTTCGGGGTCTGGCGGACTCGGGCTGGTTTCTGGATCAGAAACAGTACCGCTTCACCGACTGCATCGACACGATCAGCTGTGCTCCGACTGAGGCCATCAAGAGAGGAGTGCGGTGAGACACGCACACATTCACACGTGTTTATGCGGTTATACTGTATGTGGGACCGTGTTTTGTGTTTTGTGTTCAGATATTGGAACAGCGTGGTTCCGGAGCACTGCAGTCGTGTGTATAACGGCGAGGACTGGAACTGCTTCTTTGGCTATAAGGTTCAGCCCACACTGAAGAGTATGTGACTCCACAGCGCCTTCTAGTGTCTCAATCACCAACACACCACTGACACTTACTGATCACTAAACTATTACTAAAGCAATAAGCCCCAAGAAGGCCCACTCTGAAGGCCCCTTAGCAGTTATAAATTCACTGTAAACCACGGCGTCACGGGGCTTACTGCTTTTATAAAACGGTTATTCCATATACGTAGTAAGGTTTCACAAAATAAAACAGAGCAAATAAAGTATAATGATATTAATAAAAACAGTATTCTTCCACCAAACAATGTAGCTCCTCAGAAACAGTTGTGGTTGCTACAAAGTGGTTGCCGAGCAACACACAAACGTAAACAAAGGTGTATGTTTGTAGAGTCATTTACAACAGCTTCGAACACGGCTCAGCCAATCAGAATCAAGCACCGGAACTATCCGCTTTATAAAAATCATTTTACAGTAGTTAGTTATTTTAGTATTATTGATGTACTATTATAGATATTTTTAGCATTTTTAATTAGATGGTATTTTTATACTTCTCTTTTTATTTTAATTTCTGTTATTTTGTTGTATGTTTTTGTCATTTTATTTTAATATATCTATGTAGTTTTAGTTTATTTAGTTTGAGTTATTTTAGTACATCCAGTTAAACTATAGAAAACCGAGAAACGATGCTTTGGTCTTTTCAGCTTTATTTCAGTTAGGGTCATCATTATAGTCAACTAATATTAAATCTAAAAGCACTTAACACATTTTTGTTATTTAAAATAAAAAAAAAAACATTAACCGAAATGTTTAAGTATTTTTTATTTTTTGATTGTTTTAGATATTTCAGATAAGTAATAAACAAAATGTTTTTATATGGTTTTAGTTGACTGTAATAAACCTGAATAAAATAAATGTTAAGAAATGTTAGATGAAAAACCTTTTAGAAAACATTTTTTATTTTTTTTTATTTTAGAAAATTAAAAACATTGCTTTGGAAGCTAACTGAAATAAATAAGTACTAAAATTACAAAAAGTAAAGTAAAAAAGTAAAACTTTATTATAAAAAAAAATATTTAAAGCTATATAGATTTTTTTTAACTAATGACAAAATCAAAAAACAAAATTATTAAAACCTAAACTAAAATATAAAACAATTTTAAAACAGACTTTTTAAAAATTATTTATAATACTTCAATAGTATTACTGTCTTGAATCTGACATAAGGATGATGAGCATCTCTCTCTCTCTCCATCTGTCTCTCGCCCGCGCTCTCTCTGTCTGTCTCTCACCCGCTCTCTCTCTGTCTGTCTGTGTCTCTCGCCCGCTCTCTGTCTCTCTCTCTCTCTCTCTCTGTTTGTGTCTCTCGCCCGCTCTCTGTCTGTCTCTCTCTCTCTCTCTCCGTCTCTCTCTCTCTCTCTCCGTCTCTCTCTCTCTCTCTCCGTCTCTCTCTCTCTCTCTCCGTCTCTCTCTCTCTCTCTCCGTCTCTCTCTCTCTCTCTCCGTCTCTCTCTCTCTCTCTCCGTCTCTCTCTCTCTCTCTCCGTCTCTCTCTCTCTCTCTCCGTCTCTCTCTCTCTCTCTCCGTCTCTCTCTCTCTCTCTCCGTCTCTCTCTCTCTCTCTCCGTCTCTCTCTCTCTCTCTCCGTCTCTCTCTCTCTCTCTCCGTCTCTCTCTCTCTCTCTCCGTCTCTCTCTCTCTCTCTCCGTCTCTCTCTCTCTCTCTCCGTCTCTCTCTCTCTCTCTCCGTCTCTCTCTCTCTCTCTCCGTCTCTCTCTCTCTCTCTCCGTCTCTCTCTCTCTCTCTCCGTCTCTCTCTCTCTCTCTCCGTCTCTCTCTCTCTCTCTCCGTCTCTCTCTCTCTCTCTCCGTCTCTCTCTCTCTCTCTCCGTCTCTCTCTCTCTCTCTCCGTCTCTCTCTCTCTCTCTCCGTCTCTCTCTCTCTCTCTCCGTCTCTCTCTCTCTCTCTCCGTCTCTCTCTCTCTCTCTCCGTCTCTCTCTCTCTCTCTCCGTCTCTCTCTCTCTCTCTCCGTCTCTCTCTCTCTCTCTCCGTCTCTCTCTCTCTCTCTCCGTCTCTCTCTCTCTCTCTCCGTCTCTCTCTCTCTCTCTCCGTCTCTCTCTCTCTCTCTCCGTCTCTCTCTCTCTCTCTCCGTCTCTCTCTCTCTCTCTCCGTCTCTCTCTCTCTCTCTCCGTCTCTCTCTCTCTCTCTCCGTCTCTCTCTCTCTCTCTCCGTCTCTCTCTCTCTCTCTCCGTCTCTCTCTCTCTCTCTCCGTCTCTCTCTCTCTCTCTCCGTCTCTCTCTCTCTCTCTCCGTCTCTCTCTCTCTCTCTCCGTCTCTCTCTCTCTCTCTCCGTCTCTCTCTCTCTCTCTCCGTCTCTCTCTCTCTCTCTCCGTCTCTCTCTCTCTCTCTCCGTCTCTCTCTCTCTCTCTCCGTCTCTCTCTCTCTCTCTCCGTCTCTCTCTCTCTCTCTCCGTCTCTCTCTCTCTCTCTCCGTCTCTCTCTCTCTCTCTCCGTCTCTCTCTCTCTCTCTCCGTCTCTCTCTCTCTCTCTCCGTCTCTCTCTCTCTCTCTCCGTCTCTCTCTCTCTCTCTCCGTCTCTCTCTCTCTCTCTCCGTCTCTCTCTCTCTCTCTCCGTCTCTCTCTCTCTCTCTCCGTCTCTCTCTCTCTCTCTCCGTCTCTCTCTCTCTCTCTCCGTCTCTCTCTCTCTCTCTCCGTCTCTCTCTCTCTCTCTCCGTCTCTCTCTCTCTCTCTCCGTCTCTCTCTCTCTCTCTCCGTCTCTCTCTCTCTCTCTCCGTCTCTCTCTCTCTCTCTCCGTCTCTCTCTCTCTCTCTCCGTCTCTCTCTCTCTCTCTCCGTCTCTCTCTCTCTCTCTCCGTCTCTCTCTCTCTCTCTCCGTCTCTCTCTCTCTCTCTCCGTCTCTCTCTCTCTCTCTCCGTCTCTCTCTCTCTCTCTCCGTCTCTCTCTCTCTCTCTCCGTCTCTCTCTCTCTCTCTCCGTCTCTCTCTCTCTCTCTCCGTCTCTCTCTCTCTCTCTCCGTCTCTCTCTCTCTCTCTCCGTCTCTCTCTCTCTCTCTCCGTCTCTCTCTCTCTCTCTCCGTCTCTCTCTCTCTCTCTCCGTCTCTCTCTCTCTCTCTCCGTCTCTCTCTCTCTCTCTCCGTCTCTCTCTCTCTCTCTCCGTCTCTCTCTCTCTCTCTCCGTCTCTCTCTCTCTCTCTCCGTCTCTCTCTCTCTCTCTCCGTCTCTCTCTCTCTCTCTCCGTCTCTCTCTCTCTCTCTCCGTCTCTCTCTCTCTCTCTCCGTCTCTCTCTCTCTCTCTCCGTCTCTCTCTCTCTCTCTCCGTCTCTCTCTCTCTCTCTCCGTCTCTCTCTCTCTCTCTCCGTCTCTCTCTCTCTCTCTCCGTCTCTCTCTCTCTCTCTCCGTCTCTCTCTCTCTCTCTCCGTCTCTCTCTCTCTCTCTCCGTCTCTCTCTCTCTCTCTCTCAGGGCCGGTGTTTGTGGTTCAGTGGTTGTTCGATGAGGCTCAGCTGATGGT
The DNA here is from genome assembly GCF_001515605.1 of Sinocyclocheilus anshuiensis. Taxonomy (NCBI): domain Eukaryota; kingdom Metazoa; phylum Chordata; class Actinopteri; order Cypriniformes; family Cyprinidae; genus Sinocyclocheilus; species Sinocyclocheilus anshuiensis. The sequence goes on from NW_015547652.1 coordinate 161,244, forward strand.
TGATAATGTCCATCTGACGGGTCAGCCGGTGCAGGAGGGTCAGTGGAGATACATCCAGAACCTGGGCAGTGAACTCAGAAACACCCTCAAAAACGTCCCGTAAGCATTTCATCTGCACGAGCTCCTGAACTCCTGTCAGATCTGTGGTTTTACCCCAACATCACGGATCTGATGACATCTGTGAAAACTGTCAAACTCATCTCTGATTGGATGCTGTTGACTTGAAATTTTCTCCAGATGTCGGTAACAACATAAGTAATCCATACATACAAAGAAAACAATACAAATAAGTTCAGAACTTGAAAACTCTAACTGATCTCTGGTTGGCCCTTGTTGTGATTGACAGGGCCATGTTCGCTCCCGCCTGTTTGTCTCATGAGATCATCACAAGAAGGTGAGTATGCAGTGAGTATGTGTTCACTTGCTCTTTATCTCACTAGGCATGCTTAAAATGCAAAAAAATAAACATTTCAGTTATGCATTATCATAATGAACAATTTTCCGGAGCAGCGGGTGTTCTGTTGTTGGATGTAATAATGAATAGCGAAGTCGTCATTTACAGCGTTTAAAATAAGTTTTGAACACGTCAGCATTTTTCTCAGTAAATATATTTCTGAAGATGCTGTTGACTTGAAATTTTCTCCAGATGTCGGTAACAACATAAGTAATCCATACATACAAAGAAAACAATACAAATAAGTTCAGAAATTAAGTTCTGTGTAACACAGGGGAAAAGTATTGAACACCTGAAGAAAGGGAGGTGCAAAAAGGCACGGAAAGCCAAGACAGCAGCAGAAACCTATCAGTAATTAGAAAGCAATCCTGCCCCTCGTCAGTGGAGATTAATATTAGCTTCAGTCCCAACACCTACAGAACCAGGATGATGAAGATGAAGATTTGAAGACTCTGTGGAAGAATGGGCCAAAAGCATACCTGAGCAATGCATGCCACTAGTTTCTCCAGACAGCTGTCATCACCAACAAACACTTTTGTACAAAGTATTAAATACATTTCAGTAGCTCAATACTTTTTCCCTGTGCCATTCCATTTTATTACACAGAACTTAATTTCTGAACTTATTTGTATTGTTTTCTTTGTATGTATGGATTACTTGTGTTGTTACCGACATCTGGAGAAAATTTCAAGTCAACAGCACCTTCAGAAATATATTTACTGAGAAAAATGCTGACGTGTTCAAAACTTATTTTACCCGCTGTACTCCCAGATATCTGAGCCGCTGAAGACACAGAGGATTACTTTTGTTTTTGAAGGGAATGTGCCCCCGATCTGCCTAAATGCATTTATGTTTGCACGAATCATTCGTAATTGAAGTTTTTTTTTTTTTATGAATCTTTGCAAATCGCCTTTCCTAATAATGTGCAAGTTAGCAAGTTCCGCAGATAAAGTTAAGTCTCATGAGAACGAAGAGAGGGGCGGGGTCAGCACAGCTCATTAGCATTTAAAGAGACATGCACCAAAACGGGTCGCTGTGAACGGAGCTGTTTTTGACAGGGTAAAAGGGGTGTTTTTTACACTACCATTGAGAAATTTTAACCAAAGTATGTTATAGACTTTTCATTAAGACCCTAAAGAATCATATCAACTTGTGGAAAATGGGCATTTGATGACACCTTTAGGAATCAGTGTACAGTACATACATTATCCATGATGCAACTCTTCAGTTACTGTATTCTGTATGCAGTAAGTCAGTCTTTTTCCTCTAGTTATTGGATGGACATCCACGTCAAAGGTACCTCACTTCCTCGAGCGCTGCAGTGCTGGGACCGCAGCCTCCGTAACCACGGCAACAGCAGCAGCATTCAGGCTCCGCCCCGGGGCTGCCCCCTTCACTTGATTGACAGCTGCCCGTGGCCCCACTGCAACCCCACCTGCCCCACCATCAGAGAGCAGCTGACGGGGCAAGAGATGAGCGTCATCCAGTTCCTCACGCACCTGGGCTTCGACGTGCAGCGCGTGGCACAGCAGCAGGGCATGGAGCCCCACAAACTACTGGGCATGCTCAGTAACGGCACCTGACTGCGTTTGCTCCGGCTCCGTCCCGAATGGAGCAGCTGATGTGGATTGAATGACTGATGATCAGTGAGGGTGGCCATTTCTATAGCACCAAAAATGAGGATTCAGTGAAGCTAAAAATAATCCCAAATCTATAAGTACTGACAGAATCTTTCCATTGAGGGACAATATTACTTTTATAAGGGCAAGGTTTATAACCTTTTTATAAAATTAGGCATTTAGTATGTTTTATTCGTATTATTTTTTAGAATATGGCAGAAATAGTAAGAGTTGCATGATAGTAGTACCTGGTTCCGAATACAGCAACTTGAATCATTGACTCAAGTTTTATTAGAAAACGCTGATTTGTTTGGGAATGGAGCAACTGACTGGCTTTATGAATGAGTCATTGAATGATTGACTTAACTGATTCATTTAAAACGGCTGGTTCATTCAGCAACAAAGCAACTGACTGTCTTTATAAATGAGTCATTGAATCATTGATTCAACCAATTAATTCAAAACAGATGGTTCATTTGGCAACAAAGCAAGTGACTTGCTGAATTCAGAAACGCATACTAGTATACTACTCTTACTAATTTTAGGATATCTTTGCATGGCAGAAATAGTGAGAGTTGTGTTAGTAGTACATGGTTCTGAATACAGCAACTGTCCTTATGAATGGATCATTGAATCACTAACACAACAATTCATTTTAAAAAAAGCTTTTATGGATGACTCATTGAATTATTGACTCAACTAATCTGTTCAAAGTGACCGATTTATTCAGGAATGAAGAAAGTGACTGTCTTTATGAATGAGTCACTGAATCATTGACTCAACCGATTCATTCAAAACAGCTGATTCATTTAGGAACAAAACAAGTGACTGACTCATTCATAAAGACATTGATTCAACTAATTAGTTCAAAATGGCTGATTCGTTCAAGAAAACAGCAAGTGGCAGTCTTTATGAATGAGTCAATGAATCATTGATTCAACAGAGTCATTCAAAACAGTTGATTCATTCAGAAATGATGCAAGTGGCAGTCTTTATGAATGAGTCATTGAATCATTGACTCAACAGAGTTCTTTAAAATGGTTGATTCATTCAAGTACAAAGCAAGTGACAGTCTTTATGAATGAGTCATTGAATCATTGACTCAACTGAATCATTCAAAAAATCTGAATAATTCAGGAACAAAACTCCACTGTGTTGAACAGAGATGCAATGGTTATGCTGTGATTCTGAACAAGTTTTGTTGGTGGAATAGAGGAACTATATTATGTCTAAAATGTATGTCTCTTAATATTAATTTATACAGCACTTTTAAAAAAAATTATTTATTAATTATATATCATTGTATACCAATGGACATGCATTTACAAACTGGACTGTCTGACCTTAAACCCAACATATAGCCACCCTATGAAGAGCTCAGGCCTCCATTTGGGACAGAGCCCATGTGTGATCACACAGGTACCATATTCCCCAGAATCAGGTTAACGGTGGCATCCTCTACTGGACACTCCATGGACTGCAACAACAACAGACACTTGTATCTTTCTCTGCGGATGAAGGACGGGTCAAACTCTCTGATGCTTTTCACTTCAGCCCATAATAATGAAGCACTTTCACAACAACCTCACAAACAAATACTGGAAATCCAGATCTCAAAATCAACAGACTACTCATCAGAGACACAAACACCTTATACACACGGACATGTTTATATGAACATCTGAATGCATCTCTCCACTAAGCTGACTGGATCACAGAATCTCACCAAACCCGTCAAGAACGTGTGTGTGTGTGTGTGTGTATATATATATATATATACTGTATATTAAACAATGTTCTTGACAGGTTTCTTGACATTCACCTTCAGCCTTTCTATTGTGATTTGTAGAATATGTTCAAACATAAGACAAACTTAAGCTACATTATGTTATTTATTTTATGTAAATCATATTTATGAGTGTTTCTGAAAGAAGTGATTTTGTGTAAAGTGTACATACCTGTTGAACATCGCCATTTCATTTGCATGCCTTCATAAAAGATATTAATTATAATTGTCCAAAAAAGTTTAAGTTTAATAATAAAAGTTTAATAATAATAATTAAAAAAAAGATATATATTTAAAACTGTTTTTGTGAAAATATCAGTACATTAAACAGAAGGTCCAGTTTCTGAGGGCTGAGGAACAGCGAGTATGAAATATTTCACAGTAAAATTAAAAGTGTCTCAATATCAGAGACGGCATGAAAACACCATCACCAGTATAAAAGGTAATATTTCAACAGATTTAACCAGAATCCAACTAACCAAAGCTAGCAGTGTGAGTGTTTATTTACTCTGGTCTTCCTGTGAAGAGTGTGATTCTGGATTCTAGAAACACCCGTCTGATCTGAGCAGGATCATGAAGCTTCATGACACACACTAGTGGTTTCTGTGAGAGATCCACATTCATCAGAGTTTCTGTTCAGGTCGTTTCTACGGCTCCATCAGTTCAAGAAGAGCATCAGGAATAACTGGAATCCTGAAACAAGACGCAAATAGTATGAGTGAGTGATTTTGCACTGAAACAAAGATTCATGCACCAGGAGTCGCTTCAGAACTGGATTGTGACTCGAAACTGTAAGGTGTATTATGGAACGTGTGTGTGTGTGTGTGTGTGTGAGTGAGTGTGTACCTCGCTGGCTCCTTTCACGCGGCGTGGCGTCACTCCTCGTTTGCGCTCATGGATGTCCTGCAGTCGTGTGATCAGGAACTTCTTATCCTCGCCCTCCTGAATCAACAGGAACAGGAAGTGATGTCATGCTACTGTCATATGATGATACAGTCACATATTCACATGATTCACATCTCACATTCTCAATCTGCTCCTGAAGCAGTTCGATGATCTTCCGCTGACCATCCACCACCTGACTGTGGAAGTAGATCACGATCCTGCACAAACACACACAACGCTCAGGAGAAACCCCACTGACGTCTCTTCAATCCCTCAAAGAGAGCAGTGAGATTAACCTGAGACTTCTGCATCTCAGATCTGTCTCTTTTATATTACTGTGTTTTATGATTTCCATTGCTTTTTGGTTTCAGCTCACAGTTTAATTCTTAAAAGTGATTTGCTAATAGGTTTGAATCTCCTAAAGTACAGAGGGATTTTACAGTAGATAAAAAATAATTAACGACATTTATAAATATATGTTATGTGATTTGCCACAAAAAATAAAAGTAAAATGAAATGTAAGCATAAAATAAATTAATAAACAAATAAATACATTTTCTATGTAAAATTTAATAAACAAAACAATAAAACAGTGTTTCAACATACTGAGGGATTTAACATTAAATAAGAAATAAATAAAAGTAACATGAAAAGTAAACAAATAAAAATAAATAATAAATAAATACCCTTCCGCAAATTTGCAAAAAAGTAACAAAAGTAAAATTAAATGTACGTATGAATGAATTAATTTTGTAAAATTTCATGTAAACCCGTGTCTCCAAAAGTGCGTAGGGATTAAATATTAAATCAAATAAAATTAACGTGTGAGAGTGTGAGTGTGTGTGAGTGTGTGTGTGTGTGTGTATGTTTGAGTGTGTGTTTCTGTGTGTGTGTGTGTGTTTCTGTGTGTGTGTGTATGTTTGAGTGTGTGTTTCTGTGTGTGTGTGTGTGTTTCTGTGTGTGTGTGTATGTTTGAGTGTGTGTTTCTGTGTGTGTGTGTGAGTGTGAGAGAGAGTGTGTGTGTGAGTGTGTAAGTGTTTCTCTGTGTGTGTGAGTGTGTCTGTGTGTGTGTGTAATTTTAAAACAGAATGTTGTAATAAATATAAGTAAAATGGAATGTAAGCATGCACAAATAAATAAAATTACATTAAATATGAAAAACCTATTTCATGTAAAATAAAAAAAAAAGACAAAAGGAAATAGCATGTGATGAAAACAAAATACATGCGTGAATAACTGTAATCTCAGATGTTAGTAATCTCACACATTCTCTACAGTTTCAGAGGAGATCTCAACAATCAGATTATAATAATATCTCTACATTCTCACTGCAGGTCAACTACTGCCTTGCTCAGATTTGAGAAGAACCATCTGAGAGAAATGTAATGGAGAAGTCAGTTCTCCAGAGCGAGGAGAGACTCACAGGAAGATGCCGGCGGACAGGAAGAGGAAGAGCGGGTTCTCCACCAGGTAAGTGTGAGCCGAGGCCAGCCAGTGCAGATCAGGGTTCACCTCCGCCAGCTCCTGAACCCACAGCTTCCCCGCCTGGAACATGGTCCTCAGCCCCTGGAACGGGCCACAGCGCTTCGATGGCGTCATCCTGACACAGACAGACACAGACACAGACACAGACACACAGATATACACAGACACAGATACGCAGACACAGATACGCAGACACACACACACACACTCACACACACACACACTTCTCACACACACACACACACACACACACACACACAGACACAGATACACACACACACACACACACACACACACACACAGAGATACACACACACACACACAGACACAGACACACATGACAGTCAGAAAAAATATTGCAATAAAAGTAAAACAAAAAATGTAAGCATAAACAAATAAATGTATGCTTACATTTGATTTACTTTTATTTACTGCAACTTTAATATTTATGATGACATTTTTAGAAAACAATGAAATGTTGCAATAAAAACATCAAAGATTTGTGCTTGAGAGGAAGCAGCAAATAAATTAATATGACATTTATAAACATTTTAAAATGTTGCAATAATGTAGACAAAAACAAATACAGAAAGATTACTTTTTTAATGTATAAATGAAATAAAACTGTAAAACAGTGTCTCCAAAGAATGAAAGTGTTTAACATTATATAAATGAAACAAATAGATATAAATTACATTTTTTAAATACATCATAGAATGTTGCAATGTATTTTTTTTTCATGCAAAACTGGAAAGAAAACTGTAGAAGTTAAAAAAAAATTTTTTTTAAATGTTGATGAAATATAAGAATTAATAAATGAATAAATAAATAAATTAATTAATAATTACATTTAATTACTGCCACATTAATATAGAGCATATGATGAAATCTTTAAATGTGAGCACAAAAGCAGTGTTAAGTCGCTCGGGTATATTTGTAGCAATAGCCAACAATACATTGTAGGAGTCAAAATTATCAATTTTTCTTTAATTTATGCCAAAAATCATTAGGATATTAAGTAAATATCATGTTCCATGAAGATATTTAGTACATTTCCTACCGTAGATGTGTGTTTGAGATCCTCGACACTCACGTCCACATGGTGTACGTCACACACACGGCGGCGCCCAGGAATGCTGGGAAACACAGCAGCGTGATGAAGATGGTGGTCATCTGACAGGCGCGCCACGGCTTCCCCGACACCTGACAGTTCATCTTCAGACTGACCTGCGGCGGACAAAACACAAACACAATATCTATTCATTGCAACATGACACATTTAATACTTTCATTATAATATGTGAGCCTGGAGCCAGGGTGCGAACTACGGGGGAGCTAGGGGGAGCTCGGCTCCCCTTATTAAGACATGGGCTCCCCTGAAAACGTGATTTGTGAAATTTTGGGGGGTCTCAAAAAATATTGACAATGTGTTATTTTGACGTGCAATTTCAGTTTTGTGTAATGTGATCATCGTGGATTATTATGTGTAAAATTGCAAAAATATCATTCATTCATGCATGACGGCGATTTAAACCTAATTCACTTCAATAACGTTATAAAAAAAAAACAAAAACAAGTGGGCTCCCCCAAAGTCCACGGTATAGTTCGAACACTGCCTGGAGCACAAAAGCAGTCTTAAGTAGCACAGGTATATTTGTAGCAATAGCCAACCCTCCATGCAAAAGAGCGGCACACTTGTGAATCAGTCTGTTAAATGCCTAAAGAAACGCAGAAATCAAACAAACAAACCTTCTTCATGTAGAAGAGAAAGAGCAGTTTAATGATCTGAACCGCCGGCAGCAGAGGAGAGAATAAAACCCCCAGCCTGCAAACGAAACATCACACATCACTGATGGAGAACAGAGGACACTTCTGAGTGCACTCAAAGTGAACCAACACTACCAGGCCAGAGTCTGTCCATAGATGAGCTCCAGAACGTTCCTGGCGATATCGAACACGGGCTTCCTCTTCCTCTTCAGAGCCCTCTGAGAAAACACCCTGAGCCAGAGAACAATGCAGAACACGACTCGGTCAATAAACACTGTACAGCTCAAAAAAGAAACATCAGAATGAGAAGCATATTTTTAAACTAATTAAATTATAATTTAAAATGTTAATATAAAATAAAAAACAGATTTTTAATTCATTTAGAAAACACAAAAATAAATAATTTAATAAATGAAATTATTTTTTTAATGAATTTCAGCCACTGCCTTCACGACAATTAGATTTTTCAGTAAAGAATCAGAACTTTTATTTCTCGGAGATATTAAAGATTCCCTTTTTTAAATTAGCCAATAGCCTTTACTGCAATAAAAGTAAAGAATGAATGAATAAATAAATAGATTCTTACATTTCTTTTTACTGTTATTTATTGCAACATTAATATAGAATACATAAACATTTTTTTAAAAACACTGCATTTAAGAAAATTTTAACATTTTACAACAATGTTGCAATAAATAAAAGTAAAATTAAATGTATTCATGAATAAGCTCTGAAATGTTAAGATTTCTTTTTTTAAGCAGCACAATAGTCTTTCAAAAACAAGACAATTAAAATAATTATAATAAAAAGTAGATTTTTTTTGCAAATTAAATTATAATTTAAAATATGACTACAATAATTTAAAAAAAAGAGTTAAAAATGAAATAAAAAATATAATGTTAATATATATATATATATATATATATATATATATATCTATCCCTGCAGCACAAAAGCAGTGTTAAGTCGCTGGGGTATATTTGTAGCAATAGCCAACAATACATTGTATGGGTCAATATTGTCCTATCCTAACAAACCATACATCAATGGAAAGCTTATTTATTCATGCATATGCATAAAAAGCTGCTCACCTCCACAGAAACTCTCCAAAGAAGGTATCCAGCAGCATGAAGATGAAGTCCATCAGGAGGAAACGGTACAGCTCTTGCCCGACGAAACTCTCCCAGCACTGAGCACAGAAACACAAGCATCAGAGATCCTGAGATTCAGACGCAGCGCCGCAAACACACGACGGGACTCACCTCTAAACCCAGACTGCGAGGATCCAATGCCACGCGGCCCAGCCAATAATAGCACAGCACTCCCAACACACTCACCTTCAGCAGCAGGTTCCTGAGAAAATTAAACATCTCATGCATTTATAACACAAAGAGTTAAACAGTTTGACCAGTGCAACTGTTAAAATCCATTTCAAATCTCTATATAGAAACAGATTCTTATGTGATGACAGACCATAAGCTCTTTTAAATAGTAACAGCCTTTACATCATCACACTGCAAAAACGTGCTTGACTTTCAATGCAAGAGATGAAGACATCATTTAAAAATTAAAAAATATATGCATTTACATATACATAACATTAGAAATGCAAACAATCCTTCTTTAATCAATTAATTTAAAATTTACTTTTTTTTTTTAATAAACCGAAAACTTGAAATAAAAAGGTTTGTAAAAATAAAAAATATGATTTTATAAAATAAAAATGAATAAATGTTAACATGTCACTTTTTTCCCCCACAGTTTTAAATAGCCAATAGCCTTTACATCACTACAATAAAGACCATTTAAAACATTTAAAATTAAAAATAAATTTAAATTTTGATTTGAAATTAAATTTAGAATAAATAAAATAAAAAAATATTTTGAAATGAATTAAATAACTTAAAATATTACTATTTTTAAAAGAAAACAAAAAACATACACAAGTAAAACATATTTAAATAATTTAAAAATATATTTTTATTTAAAATTAAAAACGACCAAAAAAAAAAAACTTAAAATGTACAAGATTAATACAAAAATAATACATTAAAATTTAATTATAAAAAATTAAATAAAAAACGAATTATTTCATAAATGAAACCAAAAACCTTTAAACATTTAAGCCACTTCCTTTGTGACCCTTTGATGTTTGGTTCATGGATCCGAACTCTTATATGTGACCCTGGAGCACAAAAGTAGTGTTAAGTCGCTGGGGTATATTTGTAGCAATAGCCAACAATACATTGT
>NW_015547652.1:171628-173754 GCF_001515605.1 Sinocyclocheilus anshuiensis
TCCCCAGACTGAGGTGCCGAGCAGTGCTGGGGAAGTTTACTTTTATATTCATCCATTTAGCAAAGTTTTTATCCAAAGTGACTTACAAAAGAAAAACCAGACATTCTGCCACATTCTGGATCATCTGCAGAGGTTTAGTCACCCTAGTTGGAAGACTCAGACTTGAAATTACAAAATTACAAGTTGTGCTGCATATTTGTGACCAAAAGCAGTCTTAAGTCGCTGGGGTATATTTGTAGCAATAGCTAACAATATATTGTATGGGTCAAAATTATCCATTTTTCTTTTATGCCAAAAATCATTAGGATATTAAGTAAAGATCATGTTCCATGAAGATATTTTGTAAATCTCCTACCGTAAATATATCAAAACTTAATGTTTGATTAGTAATATGCATTGCTAAGAACTTCATTTGGACAACTTTAAAGATGATTTTCTCAATATTTAGATTTTTTTGCACCCTCAGATTCCAGATTTTCAAATAGTTGTATCTCAGCCAAATATTGTTCTATCCTAACAAACCACACATCAATGGAAATATTATTTATTCAGCTTTCAGCTGATGTATAAATCTCAATTTTAAAAAATTGACCCTTATGACTGGTTTTGTGCTCCAAGGTCACATTTGATGATTACTTAATTCCTATGGAGAAAATGAAAGGGAAAAATACTTTCAGAAGGTCGCTGTGAAAGCAGGCGGCCGTTCTACCTGCTGATGGAGACGTAATTGAGCACACTGGGAGAATCGTACTCCTCCATCCAGGCCACGGCATTGAAGAATCCGGGCAGGAGCAGGTTAAAGCTGGACACAACGACAGGAACGGCCAGCAGACTGGCTTCCGTCAGCAGCGGATCAGACGAGCCGGAGTGAGCGCGGTGATGCAGATCCTGAGAGAGAGAGAGAGAGAGAGAGAGAGAGAGAGAGAGAAAGAGCGGAATGAACAAACACAAACACTATGAATCTGATGACACACCGAGACATTAAAACAGACCATGCTGTTTATAGAGCAAATACTCCAGAACAATCAACATGACTGAGCAAACACACACGAGACCACGGATATACTATGTTTTAATATAGATTTTGTTACAATTTAGATTTTTTTTAATGATTATATTTTATTTTTGTGTTATTTTTATATTTACTGTTTTGATTTTAATTTTAAATTTAAGTTTTAGAAATTTTGTTCTGTTTTTGTCATTTTTATTATTATTTTTTTATGAAGTCTATATCAGGGTTATTATAGTTAACTAAAACTTAAACTAAAACCATAAAAAATGTTGTTACTTGAAATACAGTAAATAAAATAAAATATTTCAGCTAGTTGCCAATCTTAAATTGAGCCTTAAACTTAAAGCAGACATGAAAACATCATAAATGAACTCCAGACATAAAGACTACACATACAGTTAGGTCCATATATATATGGACACAGGCACAATTTTTATTATTTTAGCTGCTGACCAAAACATATTCAAGTTACAGTTATATAATGAATCTGGGCTTAAAGTGCACACACTGAGCTTGAATTTGAGGGTATTCTCTTCACAATTGGAGGAAAGGTTAAAGAATTGCAGATCTTTAATATGTACCTCCCCCCTTTTTCAAGGGACCAGAAGTAATTGGACAATTGACTCAAAAGCTGTTTCATGGACAGATGTGGGCTGTTCCTTCGTTATCTCTACATCAATTAAGCAGGTAAAAGTTCTGGACATCTATGGAGGACAACAGTGGTGATGATCGGAGGATCCTCTCTATGGTAAAGAAAAACCCTTTCACAACATCCAGCCAAGAGAAGAGCACTCTCCAGGAGGCAGACGTGTCTCTGTCAAAGTCTACAATCAAGAGAAGACTTCACCAGAGCAAACACAGAGGCTTCACCACAAGCTGCAAACAAGACCAGATTAGACTTTCCCTAAAAACATCTAAAAAAGCCAGACCACTTTTGGAAAAGCATTCTTTGGATGGCTTAAGTTAAGATCAACCTGTACCAGAATGACGGGAAGAAAAAAGTATGGAGAAGGTTTGGAACAGCTCATGATCCAAAGTATACAACATGATCTGTGAAACATGGTGGAGCAGTGTGATGGCATGAGCATGCATGGCTTCCAGTGGCACTGGGTGT
>NW_015547652.1:174294-192516 GCF_001515605.1 Sinocyclocheilus anshuiensis
CAAAACTTAATTTTTGATTAGTAATATGCATTGCTAAGAACTTCATTTGAACAACTTTAAAGATGATTTTCTCAATATTTGGATTTTTTTGCACCCTCAGATTCCAGATTTTCAAATAGTTGTATCTCAGCCAAATATTGTCCTATCCTAACAAACCATACATCAATGGAAAGCTTATTTATTCATGCATATGCATAAAAAGCTGCTCACCTCCACAGAAACTCTCCAAAGAAGGTATCCAGCAGCATGAAGATGAAGTCCATCAGGAGGAAACGGTACAGCTCTTGCCCGACGAAACTCTCCCAGCACTGAGCACAGAAACACAAGCATCAGAGATCCTGAGATTCAGACGCAGCGCCGCAAACACACGACGGGACTCACCTCTAAACCCAGACTGCGAGGATCCAATGCCACGCGGCCCAGCCAATAATAGCACAGCACTCCCAACACACTCACCTTCAGCAGCAGGTTCCTGAGAAAATTAAACATCTCATGCATTTATAACACAAAGAGTTAAACAGTTTGACCAGTGCAACTGTTAAAATCCATTTCAAATCTCTATATAGAAACAGATTCTTATGTGATGACAGACCATAAGCTCTTTTAAATAGTAACAGCCTTTACATCATCACACTGCAAAAACGTGCTTGACTTTCAATGCAAGAGATGAAGACATCATTTAAAAATTAAAAAATATATGCATTTACATATACATAACATTAGAAATGCAAACAATCCTTCTTTAATCAATTAATTTAAAATTTACTTTTTTTTTTAATAAACCGAAAACTTGAAATAAAAAGGTTTGTAAAAATAAAAAATATGATTTTATAAAATAAAAATGAATAAATGTTAACATGTCACTTTTTTCCCCCACAGTTTTAAATAGCCAATAGCCTTTACATCACTACAATAAAGACCATTTAAAACATTTAAAATTAAAAATAAATTTAAATTTTGATTTGAAATTAAATTTAGAATAAATAAAATAAAAAAATATTTTGAAATGAATTAAATAACTTAAAATATTACTATTTTTAAAAGAAAACAAAAAACATACACAAGTAAAACATATTTAAATAATTTAAAAATATATTTTTATTTAAAATTAAAAACGACCAAAAAAAAAAAACTTAAAATGTACAAGATTAATACAAAAATAATACATTAAAATTTAATTATAAAAAATTAAATAAAAAACGAATTATTTCATAAATGAAACCAAAAACCTTTAAACATTTAAGCCACTTCCTTTGTGACCCTTTGATGTTTGGTTCATGGATCCGAACTCTTATATGTGACCCTGGAGCACAAAAGTAGTGTTAAGTCGCTGGGGTATATTTGTAGCAATAGCCAACAATACATTGTATGGGTCAAAATTATCCATTTTTCTTTTATGCCAAAAATCATTAGGATATTAAGTAAAGATCATGTTCCATGAAGATATTTTGTAAATCTCCTACCGTAAATATATCAAAACTTAATGTTTGATTAGTAATATGCATTGCTAAGAACTTCATTTGGACAACTTTAAAGATGATTTTCTCAATATTTAGATTTTTTTGCACCCTCAGATTCCAGATTTTCAAATAGTTGTATCTCAGCCAAATATTGTTCTATCCTAACAAACCACACATCAATGGAAATATTATTTATTCAGCTTTCAGCTGATGTATAAATCTCAATTTTAAAAAATTGACCCTTATGACTGGTTTTGTGCTCCAGGGTCACATTTGATGATTACTTAATTCCTATGGAGAAAATGAAAGGGAAAAATACTTTCAGAAGGTCGCTGTGAAAGCAGGCGGCCGTTCTACCTGCTGATGGAGACGTAATTGAGCACACTGGGAGAATCGTACTCCTCCATCCAGGCCACGGCATTGAAGAATCCGGGCAGGAGCAGGTTAAAGCTGGACACAACGACAGGAACGGCCAGCAGACTGGCTTCCGTCAGCAGCGGATCAGACGAGCCGGAGTGAGCGCGGTGATGCAGATCCTGAGAGAGAGAGAGAGAGAGAGAGAGAGAGAGAGAGAGAAAGAGCGGAATGAACAAACACAAACACTATGAATCTGATGACACACCGAGACATTAAACCAGACCATGCTGTTTATAGAGCAAATACTCCAGAACAATCAACATGACTGAGCAAACACACACGAGACCACGGATATACTATGTTTTAATATAGATTTTGTTACAATTTAGATTTTTTTTAATGATTATATTTTATTTTTGTGTTATTTTTATATTTACTGTTTTGATTTTAATTTTAAATTTAAGTTTTAGAAATTTTGTTCTGTTTTTGTCATTTTTATTATTATTTTTTTATGAAGTCTATATCAGGGTTATTATAGTTAACTAAAACTTAAACTAAAACCATAAAAAATGTTGTTACTTGAAATACAGTAAATAAAATAAAATATTTCAGCTAGTTGCCAATCTTAAATTGAGCCTTAAACTTAAAGCAGACATGAAAACATCATAAATGAACTCCAGACATAAAGACTACACATACAGTTAGGTCCATATATATATGGACACAGGCACAATTTTTATTATTTTAGCTGCTGACCAAAACATATTCAAGTTACAGTTATATAATGAATCTGGGCTTAAAGTGCACACACTGAGCTTGAATTTGAGGGTATTCTCTTCACAATTGGAGGAAAGGTTAAAGAATTGCAGATCTTTAATATGTACCTCCCCCCTTTTTCAAGGGACCAGAAGTAATTGGACAATTGACTCAAAAGCTGTTTCATGGACAGATGTGGGCTGTTCCTTCGTTATCTCTACATCAATTAAGCAGGTAAAAGTTCTGGACATCTATGGAGGACAACAGTGGTGATGATCGGAGGATCCTCTCTATGGTAAAGAAAAACCCTTTCACAACATCCAGCCAAGAGAAGAGCACTCTCCAGGAGGCAGACGTGTCTCTGTCAAAGTCTACAATCAAGAGAAGACTTCACCAGAGCAAACACAGAGGCTTCACCACAAGCTGCAAACAAGACCAGATTAGACTTTCCCTAAAAACATCTAAAAAAGCCAGACCACTTTTGGAAAAGCATTCTTTGGACGGCTGAAATTAAGATCAAGCTGTACCAGAATGATGGGAAGAAAAAAGTCTGGAGAAGGCTTGGAACAGCTCATGATCCAAAGCACACAAAGCATGCATGGCTTCAGTGGCACTGAGTTACTGGTGTTTAGTGATGATGACACAGAAGACAGAAGCAGCCGGATGAACTCTGAAGTGTATAGAGATATACTCTCTGCCCAGATTCAGTCAAATGCAGCAAAGCTGATTGAGAGGCGCTTCATAGTATGAATGAACAATGACCCAAAACACACAGCAAAAGCAACCCAGGAGTTTACCCAGAAGGTAAAAAGTGGAATATTCTGCAATGACCGAGTCAATCTCCTGATCTCAACCCGACTGAGCGGCATTTCACTCGCTGAAGACCAAACTAAAGGCAGAAAGAGCCACAAACACAACTGAAGTCAGCTGCAGTAAAGGCCTGGCAAAGCATCACAAAGGAGAAACCCAGTCTCTGCTGATGTCCATGAGCTCCAGACTAAAGGCAGTCATCACCTGCAAAGGATTCTCAACAAAATATTAAAAATTAACATTTTATTTATGATTACATATATTTATCCAATTACATTTGAGCCCCTGAAAATGGGGAGGCTGTGTATAAAAATGGTTGTAATTCCTAAGAATTTGATGTTATATTTTATTCAACCCCTTGAATTAAAGCTTAAAGTCTGCACTTCAATTTCATCTTTAGTGTTTCATTTTAATTCTATTCTGGTGGCATACAGAGCCAAAATTACGAAAACTGTGTCAGTGTCAAAATATAATGGACCTGACTGTATATAGCAAAATTATATTGACATCCAAGTTCCCTCGTTCTGGCCAAACCTGAGGCAGCTTTCCTGTGTTTGTAATTCAGCTCGCAGTGAAATGTAAAATGTGAGCCTGTCTTTCCGGTCTTTCGAATCAATGGATCAAACAGCATATGTCGTACCCCGTGCATGTATTCAGAGAAGTAATACACAGCTAGCACACACGCTAACGTGCTTCCCAAACACATGATCCACGCCAGCATGTGGATGAAGAGCCGGAAGAGCCGCTGGAGAACGGGGAACTTCAGCTCCTGACGGTTCACTTCCGCCACCAGCTCCTGCAAACAGAGAACAGCTGAAGCGTGTGCCATACATTGTGTGTGTCAGACATGGATCATACGTGGGTATGTGTGTCAGACATGGATCATACGTGTGTATGTGTGTCATACATGGATCATACGTGTGTGTGTGTATACATGTTATATATCAATCATATGTGTGTATGCGTGTCAGACATGGATCATACGCATGTATGTGTGTCATGCATGGATCATACGTGTGTGTAAGCGTGTCACACATGGATCATACGTGTGTCATACATGGATCATACGTGTGTGTGTGTGTGTGTGTGTGCGCGTCTCTGCCCAGATTCAGTCAAATGCAGCAAAGCTGATTGAGAGGCGCTTCATAGTATGAATGAACAATGACCCAAAACACACAGCAAAAGCAACCCAGGAGTTTACCCAGAAGGTAAAAAGTGGAATATTCTGCAATGACCGAGTCAATCTCCTGATCTCAACCCGACTGAGCGGCATTTCACTCGCTGAAGACCAAACTAAAGGCAGAAAGAGCCACAAACACAACTGAAGTCAGCTGCAGTAAAGGCCTGGCAAAGCATCACAAAGGAGAAACCCAGTCTCTGCTGATGTCCATGAGCTCCAAACTAAAGGCAGTCATCACCTGCAAAGGATTCTCAACAAAATATTAAAAATTAACATTTTATTTATGATTACATATATTTATCCAATTACATTTGAGCCCCTGAAAATGGGGAGGCTGTGTATAAAAATGGTTGTAATTCCTAAGAATTTGATGTTATATTTTATTCAACCCCTTGAATTAAAGCTTAAAGTCTGCACTTCAATTTCATCTTTAGTGTTTCATTTTAATTCTATTCTGGTGGCATACAGAGCCAAAATTACGAAAACTGTGTCAGTGTCAAAATATAATGGACCTGACTGTATATAGCAAAATTATATTGACATCCAAGTTCCCTCGTTCTGGCCAAACCTGAGGCAGCTTTCCTGTGTTTGTAATTCAGCTCGCAGTGAAATGTAAAATGTGAGCCTGTCTTTCCGGTCTTTCGAATCAATGGATCAAACAGCATATGTCGTACCCCGTGCATGTATTCAGAGAAGTAATACACAGCTAGCACACACGCTAACGTGCTTCCCAAACACATGATCCACGCCAGCATGTGGATGAAGAGCCGGAAGAGCCGCTGGAGAACGGGGAACTTCAGCTCCTGACGGTTCACTTCCGCCACCAGCTCCTGCAAACAGAGAACAGCTGAAGCGTGTGCCATACATTGTGTGTGTCAGACATGGATCATACGTGGGTATGTGTGTCAGACATGGATCATACGTGTGTATGTGTGTCATACATGGATCATACGTGTGTGTATGCGTGTCATACATCAATCATATGTGTGCATGCGGGTCAGACATGGATCATACGCGTGTATGTGTGTCATACATGGATCATACGTGTGTGTGTGTATACATGTTTATGAATCATATGTGTGCATGCGTGTCAGACATGGATCATACGTGTGTATGTGTGTCATACATGGATCATACATGTGTATGTGTGTCATATATCAATCATATGTGTGTATGCGTGTCAGACATGGATCATACGCATGTATGTGTGTCATGCATGGATCATACGTGTGTGTAAGCGTGTCACACATGGATCATACGTGTGTCATACATGGATCATACGTGTGTGTGTGTGTGTGTGTGTGTGTGTGTGTGTATGCGTGTCAAACATGGATCATACGTGTGTATGTGTGTGAAACATGGATCATACGTGGGTGTATGCGTGTCATATATAAATCATATGTGTGCATGCGTGTCAGACATGGATCATACGTGTGTATGTGTGTCATACATGGATCATACGTGTGTGTATGCGTGTCATATATCAATCATATGTGTGCATGCGTGTCAGACATGGATCATACGTGTGTATGTGTGTCATACATGGATCATACGTGTGTGTATGCGTGTCATATATCAATCATATGTGTGCATGCGTGTCAGACATGGATCATACGTGTGTATGTGTGTCATACATGGATCATACGTGTGTGTATGCGTGTCATATATCAATCATATGTGTGCATGCGTGTCAGACATGGATCATACGTGTGTATGTGTGTCATACATGGATCATACGTGTGTGTATGCGTGTCATACATCAATCATATGTGTGCATGCGTGTCAGACATGGATCATACGCGTGTATGTGTGTCATACATGGATCAGTCATACAAGGATCATACGTGTGTGTATGCGTGTCATATATCAATCATATGTGTGCATGCGTGTCAGACATGGATCATACGTGTGTATGTGTGTCATACATGGATCATACATGTGTATGTGTGTCATATATCAATCATATGTGTGAATGTGTGTCAGACATGGATCATACGTGTGTATGTGTGTCATACATGGATCATACATGTGTATGTGTGTCATATATCAATCATATGTGTGAATGTGTGTCAGACATGGATCATACGTGTGTATGTGTGTCATACATGGATCATACATGTGTATGTGTGTCATATATCAATCATATGTGTGAATGCGTGTCAGACATGGATCATACGTGTGTATGTGTGTCATACATGGATCATACGTGTGTGTATGCGTGTCATACATCAATCATATGTGTGCATGCGTGTCAGACATGGATCATACGCGTGTATGTGTGTCATACATGGATCAGTCATACAAGGATCATACGTGTGTGTATGCGTGTCATATATCAATCATATGTGTGCATGCGTGTCAAAAATGGATCAAACGTGTGTATGTGTGTCATGCATGGATCATACGTGTGTGTATGCATGGATCATACGTGTGTGTATGCGTGTCAAACATGGATCATACGTGTGTGTGTGTGTGTGTGTCATACATGATCATACGTGTGTATGTGGGTCAAACATGGATCATACGTGTGTGTATGCGTGTCATATATCAATCATATGTATGCATGCGTGTCAGACATGGATCATACATGTGTATGTGTGTCATGCATGGATCATACGTGTGTGTGTATGCGTGTCATACATGGATCATACGTGTGTGTATGCGTGTCATATATCAATCATATGTATGCATGTGTGTCATACATGGATCACACGTGTGTGTATGTGTGTCATACATGGATTATACTTGTGTGTATGCGTGTTATAAATCAATCAGACGTGTGCATGAGAGTCATACATTGATCATACATGTGTGCGTGCGTGTCATACATGGATCATAAGTGTACATGCGAGTCATATATGGATCATATGTGTGCTGACCTTCAGCTGTGTGCCGATGTTTGCCCGCTGCAGTCTCACTGAGCTTTTCTTGATGACTTTAAAGTCCCATGAGCTGAAGACCTTTATGGCCAACAGGCCTTTAGATTTATCGATGCGGAAACTCTGACCGAACGACTTCGACATGCTGGAAAACAGAAACACAGAGGATCAGTGCAGCTCATCTGGATGGCAGGTCAAGACCATTACCAGGGTTATTATAGTTAACTAAAACTGAAATTAAACCATAAAAAATGTAATAAATGTTAACTGAAAAAATATGTAAAAAAAACAACAACAACATATTTACTCAGCTAGTTGCCAAGGAAACTCGTTCTCATTTAGTTTAGCTTGATGTATTAAAATTACTAAAACTGAAATGAAAATGTATTTAAAAAAATTATAGGATATAAGACAACAAAATTATTAAAAATGTATTAAAATGAAACCGTAAAATATAACAATAATAAAAAATAAGGATAAACATTAAATGAAATTAAATAAAGTACTTAAAAAAACTTTAGCTAGTTGCCCAGGAAACATTCCCATTTGGTTTAATTTGATGCACTACAATGACTAAAACTAAATTAAAACTTAAATAAATCTTTTTTTAATTAAAAAAAAGGAAAAATAACGGCACAAAACAAAATTAATAAAATCAAAACAAAAAATTAAAATAAAAAATTACATTGAATAAAAATTCAATTAAATTAAATTAAATTAAACTAAAATTAAACTGAAACCAGAATATATAAAAATAAAAACTAATTCAAACAATTAATAAAACCTACAATAATATCTCAATTAGGGGTGGGCGGTATGACCAAAATTCAGTTTCACAGTATGACTAATTTTATTTCACGGTAACAATATATTTCACAATATAGTTATTTATATATGTAGTTATTCTGACCATCAACAAAAAAGGCTTTTTATGATAAATAAACTCAAATACTTTTCTTTTTCTTTTATTTGGTAAAATATTTATTCAGTAAAAACACAATCAACTTATAGATTAACTGCCCCCGGCTGATAGATATTAAATGCAACTTTTAGGTTCAGTTAAACTTTACATAAGGTGTTTCTGAATTATTTTTACATCTCATGTTATTGTTTTACTTCAATCAGTTTATAATATCTAAATATTTTTATTGAAATATTCTACTTATAATAAATTACATTTACTTCCTTTTAATTTTGTAGAATACTATTAATACTAGTTATATAGTTTAAATTTGTTCCCTGGTATCTGCTTATTATAGCGTTTTGAAGGAGCTTGTTTTGCTCTTTTTGTGATAACTGGAAACCCTTCACCTGGAGCTTTAATCAAGAGAGGTAAGAGTGCAATAGTGACTAGAAGGAAAGCAGCAGTATGCAAACTTAACATTAGAAGTTTAAACTATAACACACAAAAAAAAAAAAAAATCTGTTATGGTTTACATTTTATTTCGTGGTAACTATATACAGTCATACTGCCGAGCCCTAATCTCAATGATAATAAAATAACACTGAAGATTACTGTATTAATATAAGTACATCTTTAAAGCACAATCTGCTTTTATTGTCATTCAGAATTGTTACATTTATGCATCTGGCAGAGGCTTTTATTCAAAGTGACTTGTATTACACTTAAGATGTGCATTTATTTAGTTCATGCATGTCCTGAGAATCGAACCAATGACCTCCTGTTTGGTTGCTATAAAAAATACTATAAACCTAAAAAACAAGACTGTTTAACTATGTTTATATTAAAAGTATGTATGGAACACAAATCATAAACAATCACAAGTGACGGACATGCGTAAACAACGCTTTCAAGAGAGCCTCACCTGTAGACGAGGATGATGCAGGTGATGAAGAAGGCGGCGCCGATGGTGAAGAAGTAAACGAGAGGCATGTTATAGGACAGCCCAGAACTACAGGACGTCCCATTCCTGGACGCAGAGCAAGTCTGAAGCATTTTGTTACTATAGTATCCGTAATACAGCAGAGAGTGCGAGAAATAACCCTGAGAGAGAGAGAGAGAAGTGTGATCGTGAAGCATCTCGCTTACAGAATCAAATACTGTTGTTTCCAAGTCAAGTTGAACCTACAGTCTAAATGTTTCTTGAGCAGCAAATCAGCATATTAGAATTATTTCTGAAGATCATGTGACACTGAAGACTGGAGGAATGATGCTGAAAATACAGCTTTGATCACAGAAATAAATTACAGTTTAACAGCTATTCACATAGAAAACAGCTGTTTTAAATTATAATAATATTTCACTGTTTTTACTGTATTTGTGATCAAATAAATGCAGCCTTGGTGAGCAAAAGATACATCTTATTCCAAAAGTTTAACTGCTAGTGTATGTTCCGAAGTTTATGATTCACATTTGTGAATCTCAGTGATTGGTTCACTTGTTTTTTTCCCCCCTCGATTAGCACAAAATCACTTTCATAGACTTTTACATTAAATGTTCCCTCCTGGTGGAATGACCTGCACAACTCAATCCCAGCAGCTGAGTCCTCAGCCATCTTCAAGAATCGGCTAAAAACACATCTCTTCCATCTTCATGTGACCCTCTAACTCTAGCACTCTCTATTCTAATTCTATTTTATCTATTTGTTTTCTTTTTTTCTTAAAAAAAAAACACTTGAACCTTTAACACTTGCACTCTCTATTCTATTTCTATTCTAACTACTTGTTTTCTTTTTATTTATTATAAAAATGGCCCTCTAACACTAGCATTCTCAATTCTATTTATATTCTAACTACTTATTTTATTTTTATTTATTATAAAAATGACCCTCTAATACTAGCATTCTCAATTCTATTTCTATTCTTTTGACCATTTTTATAAAAAAAACACTTGACGCTCTAACACTTGCACTCTCTATTCTATTTCTATTCTAACTACTTATTTTATTTTTATTTATTATAAAAATGACCCTCTAATACTAGCATTCTCAATTCTATTTATACTCTTTTGACCCTTTTTATTTTTATAAAAAAAACACTTGACGCTCTAACACTTGTGCACTCTATTCTATTTCTATTCTAACTACTTATTTTCTTTTTATTTATTATAAAATGACCCTCTAACACTAGCATTCACTATTATTTTGACTTATTTTATTTTGATAAAAAAACACTTGACCCTCTAACACTTGCACTCTCTATTCTATTTCTATTCTAACTACTTGTTTTCTTTTTATTTATTTTATAAAAAAAGCCTTGCGTACTGCGTTAGGCTAACTGAGACTTGTCACAGTACTAGTATTGCTTCAATTGTCCTCATTTGTAAGTCGCTTTGGATAAAAGCGTCTGCTAAATGCCTAAATGTAAATATGTAATTGTGTGTTTATTAATGCACTTACGGCGCCCGTGAGCACCTCCAGGCCCCATGTGCTCCTGACAGTGACGTTCTGGTCCTGGTCCGGATGAGCGATGGCCTGAGGAACCACCAGCAACAAACCCGTGACCAGGAACAGGAAGACATTGAAGAAGAGGAGCGTTCTGAGGAAGATGAAATACGAGAGGACGCCTGTCCCGAAGCGGCCGCCGACACACTTCAGAGCCGTTTGCCACAACTGCAGTGAGGACAGGAACGACAGCCAGCCGTACCAGCCGTGCCTCAGCGCCTGACAGACACACACATCACAGCACTGATTACAAATGACTGAGACTAAAAACAGACGAGAGCCACAATTATTTAGCATATTCAGTGGTAATATTCATAGTTAGTTTATCCTTCTGTTTAATTACAGTCAGGGATGTTATAGTTAAAGGAGACATATTATGCCCCTTTTTACAAGATGTAATATAAGTCTCTGGTGTCCCCAGAATGTGTCTGTGAGGTTTCAGCTCAAAATACTCCACAGATCATTTATTATATCATTTTGAAAATGCCTATTTGGAGTAAAAGCAGAAACAGGCTGTTTTCGGGCCTGTCTCTTTAAATGCAAATGAGCTGCTGACCCCACCCCCATTTCCAGAATAGAGCTGCGCCATTACAGCTCGGACCTGCTAAAAACAGTCAGATTTTCATGATATGTCACCTTTAAAGGAACACTCCAATATTTTTGAAAATAGGCTTATTTTCCAACTCCCCTAGAGTTAAACAGTTGAGTTTTAATCAGTCTTGGTCTAATCAGATTCAATGATCTATGCTAAGCTACAGCTAAAAGTGCTACCGCCAGACCCGGAGATCGGCTGAATGGATTTGAAAATGGTAAAACTCAACTGTTTAACTCTAGGGGAGTTGGAAAATGAGATTATTTTCAAAATAGTGCAGTTCCTTTAACTAAAACCTTTAAAAAATGCTTTGTTACTTGGAATGCTTGATAAATGTTGTTGAGAATGTTGTTTATCATTTTTGTTTGGTTTAAGTTGAAGTACTAAAATAACTAAAACTAAATAAATTAATAAATAAAAATTAATAAATACTATATAGACATTTAAAAAAATAAAAAATAAAATGTAAAAAATACATAAATAAATAAAATAGACAAAAAACCCACAACACAATTACTAAAACTTTAAAATTAAAGAAAACATAATACAAAAATAAATTGAATTCAAAATATTAACAAAACTATAAAATTATATAAATTATCTTAAAACTGCTAATCTTGCTTCTTGTTTGTTTATTGGGCACTGAGTATTTTTTGAATGTATTGAACATTACAAAAAATAATAACTGTAACTGTTAGTTTACATGAATAAACTAACAGTTTATTTTTATCCATTTTCACTGTGACATTTTGCAGCACGTCTCACTTTAATGCAAATGTTCAGCTGATGCCAATAAAGCAACACTGAAACTGAACTTAATGTCAGAGAGCTTATATTGTCTTCAGTACTAAAGTACATCTGCACATCTGACACAGAGTGCAAATATAGACCATTCAAAACAAACAGCACGCATGATTAACCTCTGACACGCTCCACTACACGCCTGTGATACACTACAAAACTACCGTTAATACCCTGATACACACACACACAAAAACACACACAAAGAGACTCATCCACACACACAAAAACACACACACACTCGCACACTCACACACACACTAGCACACAGACACACTCGCACACTTACACACACACTCACTAGCACAGACACACTCTAATACTCATAAGTATGCACTCACTGACACACACACACAAACAAACACACAGACACACTTGCACACTTACACATACACACACACACTCGCACACTTACACACACACACACACACACACACACACACACACACACACACGCTCAAACACTCACAAGTATGCACTCACTGACACATTCAACAAAAATATCAATCACTGACTGAAGGCTGAATCTCAAAAGACACAAAGAAAAAAACAGCCCCACACTTCATATGACAGATATAGGCTATATACAGAATGAAACTAATGTTCTTAAAAAAATTGTATTTAAAAAAAGTAGCAACTTTTGTTGTCATTGTGAAATAAATTAAAAAAACAAAAAACAAACTTATTTCAGCTAGCTGCCAAGGCAACATTTCTTATTTTCATTTAGTTTAAGCTGAAGTACTAAAATAGCTAAGCATGTTTTAGACTCACAATGATGATGTAATACTTGAACTGACTGCAGCAGGGAATCTGATTCTGAGACACAGAGTGTTCGGCTTTATTCAACACCAACATCCTGAAAAACAGACAATATCAGAAGAAAATCAGGAACTCAGAAACCACAAATGTTTCTACGTGATTCAGTTTTTTTCTGTTTACAGTGACGGAAATCCAATTGGAGCAAACATACTAAACAAAACAATGCTTTTAGCACTATTTATTACAACAAAACTCTTTTATGAATGACTTTAACTGCACACTGTCATAAAACCAGCCAGTAAGTGATTCAATGATTCATTAGTAATTTTAACGATTCATTAGAATAAGAATCAACTCACAGCAGTTGAACTGCACCACTCATGTCTATTTATTGTCTTTGCATTATTTTGTACATTAAAAATATTGTTGAGTCTGATGAATTTCTTTTGTTCCATAAACCGTACATTTTGTGTTGCATCACATTCTATTCAGACCCTAAACTAAATATAATTTGTTTTGCTGTATATTCAGCAGCGCTGCAGGACATGTTGAATAGACACAATAGCAGGTGTGGCAGTGTTTATTAGTGTATTTACCTGAGCTCTTTCTTCTCTGCGAGACACAGCGGCATCGCTCTTAACATACGCACGCGATCATTGTCTGACAGATTCTGCAGATTATTGACCAAACGCTCCCTCTTATTCTCTACAAACACACAGAGTCATCACACCAGATCAGCACGGCATAGTTTAAGATGTTTCAGGCATCAAATGTGACCCTGCAGCACAAAAGCAGTCATAAGTCGCTGGCGTATATTTGTAGCAATAGCCAACAATACATTGTATGGGTCAAAATTATCCATTTTTCTTTTATGCCAAAAATCATTAGGATATTAAGTAAAGATCATGTTCCATGAAGATATTTTGTAAATCTCCTACCATAAATATCAAAACTTAATTTTTGATTAGTAATATGCATTGCTAAGAACTTCATTTGGACAACTTTAAAGATGATTTTCTCAGTATTTAGATTTTTTTGCACCCTCAGATTCCAGATTTTCAAATAGTTGTATCTCGGCCAAATATTGTCCTATCCTAACAAACCTTACATCAATGGAAAGATTATTTATTCAGCTTTCAGATGATGCATAAATCTCAATTTCCAAAAATCGACCCTTATGACTGGTTTTGTGCTCCAGGGTCACATATGTGATTTCAGTGCTTTCACCTTCTTCCTCAAAACCGGCTGCATCCGTTTCCATGCGGTATCCGCGGATGCTGGGCCGCGCGGATCGAGGGAAGTGCTGGATGGAGGGTCTGCTCTGTCTGCGTCTGCGCAGCTGCATGGTGCGGTTGCAGTACTGAGAGATGATCGCGCCACGACTGCGACCTAATCAAAGAGATTAAACTGAGATCATCTGGAGACATCAGTGAGCTATCAAGAGGAAAAGACACCAGCTGTACAGGAAACCCGATTTTAATTATAACAAACAACATCTGAGGTTTTTCACCAGAAATGAAGATGAAAGACAGAGTAAAGAAATGGCTACACAGCAAAGATATTTCATTTCCAAATGCATTAGGAAATTATATCCTCATATATTACAAATTAAAAAGCAAGAAAAGTTTCAGTGAATGTGTAAAATATTTTATATATTTTTATACATTCATTGAAATTTATAGTTTTTATTTTTATATTTTCCATTTTCATTTTCAAAGGTGACATATCATGAAAATCTGACTTTTCCAGGTTTTAAGTGCTATAATCGGGTCCCCGGTGCATCTACCAACCAAGGAAACGTGAAAAAGATTAACCCAGTAACTTTGTTTAGGTAAGCCCTTTTCTGCAAGCGTCTGAGAAAACGAGCGTCTGATTTCGCTCCCTTGGTGACGTGGCAAAGGGATCTCATTATAATATCACCGCCCCTTAATCGGTAAGTTTCCACCCACGGCGCCGTCATTTTGATTTCGCAAGCGACAATGGTGTAGCAGCTCTAATGCCATGATGAAAGTTTGAGAAAAACATGCTAACTGTTCTGTGTTTGGCTGCACAGACGAGTAGAGCCCGACCGATATGGATTTTTGGGGGCCGATACCGATATTAGGGAGTAAAAAAAGACTGATACCGATATATCGGCCGATATTCTTTATGTGTAGGCTATATTATAGTACAGTATAGTCAAAAGTTTGGACACACTTCCCATTCGTGTGTCCAAACTTTTGACTCGTCCAGATCAGTGGCAATAGCTTCAAAAACACTCCAATCACTGCAGTCGAAGCAGGCTTGTAAATCCTGCTCTGCTTCATTAGTCCAACTTTTTACAGTCCTTATTACAGGTTTAGCTGATTTCAGTTTCTGCCTGTAGGTCGGTATTATTAGATGAACCAGACAGTGATCAGAGAGCCCCAAAGCTGCCCGTGGGACAGCGAAATGCATCCTTTATTGTGGTATAACAGTGCTCCAGTATATTACTGTATTTTGGCAGTTCGTGTATGAGGTTTGCTTTATTAAAGTCCCCGAGAATGATTATAACAGAGTCCGGGTGTTGTTGTTCTGTGTCAGCGATCTGATCAGCCAGCTGTTGTAGCGCCGCGCTCACATGGGCTTGTGGTGGAATGTAAACACTTACGAGAATGAACGAGGAAAACTCCTGCGGCAAGTAGAACGGCTCACAGTTAAAACACAGAGCAGCAGAGTTTGAAAAGTCAATTTTTATTGGGGAGAGCAGAAGACGTTCGTCTGTTTTGTTGGTAGAGAGTGGAGATTCGCCAGATGGATGCTTGATGAGCGCGTCTTAAAGGTGACATATCATGAAAATCAGACTTTTTCCGTTTTTAAGTGCTATAATCGGGTCCCCGGTGCATCTACCAACCAAGGAAACGTGAAAAAGATTAACCCAGTAACTTTGTTTAGGTAAGCCCTTTTCTGCAAGCGTCTGAGAAAACGAGCGTCTGATTTCGCTCCCTTGGTGACGTGGCAAAGGGATCTCATTATAATATCACCGCCCCTTAATCGGTAAGTTTCCACCCACGGCGCCGTCATTTTGATTTCGCAAGCGACAATGGTGTAGCAGCTCTAATGCCATGATGAAAGTTTGAGAAAAACATGCTAACTGTTCTGTGTTTGGCTGCACAGACGAGTAGAGCCCGACCGATATGGATTTTTGGGGGCCGATACCGATATTAGGGAGTAAAAAAAGACTGATACCGATATATCGATCGATATTCTTTATGTGTAGGCTATATTATAGTACAGTATAGTCAAAAGTTTGGACACACTTCCTATTCGTGTGTCCAAACTTTTGACTGGTACTGTATATAGAATACAGTATATCGCCTACATAAACAGAATATATATATACATAAACACATTTTTTGCAATGATAACTCAAATGTGGTGATTAAACACTTATAATGATGTGACAAACATAGGCCTATGTAGTGGAGGCAGGGTATTTAACAATTTAACAAACTTTATTTGGTGGGTGGATAATTTGAAGCAGCGGACTCGGGTGAAGTTTGAGCTCATCCGCGCATCTCTACACTACACTGACCTGGGTCACCAGTGGCAAACAATGGAGCACGCTCTGCTGGACAAACTTAGTAATTACACCATTCAGAAGCATTTAATCTGTGTTATATGTTCTGTAAAAAAAAGTTAATATCGGCGGCATATTCGCCGATACCAATATATCGGCGACAGGCTCATATCGGCCAGTAATATCGGCTAAACGATATATCGGTCGGGTTCTAGTTTAAAACGCATGATTTCAGCGTGATAAACATGATAATCAGAACCAAAACAGATGTTTTTTAGCAGGTCCGAGCTGTAATGGCGCAGCTCTATTCTGGAAAAGGGGGCGGGGAGCAGCAGCTCATTTGCATTTAAAGAGACAGGCATGAAAAACAGTGTGTTTCTGCTTCCACTCAAAATAGGCATTTTCAAAATGATATAATAAATGATCTGTGGGGTATTTTGAACTGAAACTTCACAGACACATTCTGAGGACACCAGAAACTTATATTACATATTGTAAAAAGGGGCATAATATGTCTCCTTTAAGTTTTAGCAAAAAACAAACATACTAGGGCTGGGCGATTTGGCAAAAAATGTAAATCTTGATGTTTTTCAAAACGTTTGACCGATTCTCGATTTTTTTTTACGATTTTTAACTAGTCAACCTGAAAATGTAACTACAACATGATTCAAGTAACTTTTTCTTTATTAACCCTCTAGTTAAAGAAAATTCTATTCCAAGTGCACCACAAATGAAGTTGTCAACATGATGTAAATGTTAAACAAATAACTTAAGTATCTTTACATCTTGTACAAACTTGCCTTATACATATGTGTTCAGAAATAATACGAGGAAAATGCTTTTTAAAAAAATCTCAAAAGTCAAGGTAATTCAAATTCAAAATGACTGAAGGTATAACACCAGTAGACTATTATTAACTATAAATGTTCTGTAAAAACAACAGCAGCTTTCAGTCTGTCACCATGATGCAAACATGAATTACAGGTTTTTTTATTCGCTTGCGCTGCTGTTCCATTGTTTTTTTTGATGTGTTTGACTGTTGCGCTTGCGTCTCATGCATGAAAAGGCATTCTAAAAACGCAGCCCTCAAATTAGAAGAAGTTCACTCCCATCTTCTTGAATGTTTTTCCTATTCCACTGCTTGCGTCGCATCTTTATCAACACAAAAGCGCATTCTGTGTAAATGGAGCCTAGCGATATGAGTGGTTAATCACGTGCACAGACATGCAGTTAGATCATTCTTTTCTCTTTACTGTTATCACTGGCATATTGTCAAAGTGTCTAATTCTAACATTTGGTAATATTTCTATTAAAAATAGCGATTTCTCGATTCCTAAAAAATAAAATCATGGCAAAACATTAAACACACTGACCGATGGTGCGGCTGGGCATGGAGGACAGGACTCGGAGCGTGTCAGATGACCAGCGTTCTCCAATCAGATGATCCGTCTGCTGCGGCGCATCGCTGTCAGACCGCTGGTACACCGGAGCCTCCAGACACTCGACGTCTGACCACAAACATTTAAACAGTAGTGTATATTCATTTTTAATCAGCTAAAATAAAAAATACATCCACAAACAATGTGCTGCTTGAAGCAACAAAAAATACATTTACTATGTAAATGACTCGTGAACGGTATTACACACACACACACACACACAGACAGACACAGACACACACACACA